>NW_019524921.1:254296-258089 GCF_002814215.2 Seriola lalandi dorsalis
ACGAGATACAAATGAAGCATCTCTTAGATTCACTGTTGACACTGGAAAAAGTTAATTTGATTTTTTTGTCAACGGTTTTTTATATATCATAGTATTTTTAATATATTTATCGAGAAGTATCAGTATCAGATTTTAATATTGTTCAATGAGCCAACAGGTAAAACTCCTGAGTAAAAACAAAGATGGCGTCTGTTATAGAAGCTAATATCAAAATAACAGACTGACTAAACCACCACGGACACACAGAGACTGTTAACATGAAATAATAAACTTTCTACTTATATATTGATGTCAAAATGTTTCTCTACAACACCTGATGCTCCACTGTCTCACTGCTCATGACTGAGCTCCAGAGTTTATAACATTAGATCATATATGAAGTTTTATATTGGTGATGAAATGTCAAGCTAACACTGGAGATGAAAGGGAGCTATCAGCTAGCTAGCATTAGTTAGCTAAACTGTAACTTAAGGCTTCAGTGAGGAAGTAGCTAACATTAGTTAGATGTCCCTCCAGAATAAAGCTCCAGAAATTCACTTAGAAATGTTTTAAACTGCCGATTATTCTGAATCCTCCAGTTTTTAAGTTTCAGTATCAAATGATTGACTTGACAGTTTCATGATTATCGATCCATCCTGTATCAGCTGACTACAGGAGCTACATGATGCTAAACATAATGTTAGCATAGCTACGCATAATAAGGCTACATGTGTGTGTTAATACATTTATCTGTGTCGCAACGTCATTATATTCAATTTTATTTACCAAAATGAAAATTCATATTTCAAACTTGAGACACAGTTTTTTTTAATAGTAAGTCAAGCATCTCTTTTATAATTGTACATACGTTATATTGACTGTGTCCTCGACTGAGGAAACAGTGAAAGAAGAAGAAATACAAACATTTCATCAGACTGATTTTCACTGAACAGCTAAACCAAACTGCTACTGCTGTTTTAATACATTTACAAACTACATTTTACCATATAATATCCAGTTTAATCTCTTCATAACTCTTTTATCAAGGTTAATTATTTCTATTGTCAAGAGCTTTCAGTTCATTCTCATCGTTTAAAAACAATATAGACAGGAATTTAGTGATTAATAGCTAATTAAACATTTAATCAGGACCCTCACTTAACAATTACATTATTTTGAAATTTATTCCATATTCAATCATTTTCCAGCAGTTTGGGTGGAGCTGCTCCTCTCAGGGTGGAGGTGAAGATGCTGCAGGTGGAGGTTTGATGGACTGACGCTGAAGAACCATGTCAGAACACGATCAGCAGGGTTTCTATTTAAACAATCCTCCAATTAAGTTCTTCGCATCCAGTCCTGAGAAATGACACAGAGAGAACAGTTGACGTGTTGATGTTTAACTACAAAAACGTTCATCAGAAAAAGTCTGGAAACAGATACTGGAAACTGCTGATTAAAATAATTAATTTGATGACTTCCTGACACAGAGCTGGCTCTCCTGACTTCCTGTTGTTCCTCCTCAGAAGTGGGTGGAGCTAGCTGTGTTTATGTTCTTTGTGTGAACCTGTGGAGTTCGTCACGGCTCTGTTCTGGTCAGTCTACTTCACTCTCTTTAATTAATCACACTGTGTCTCTCACTGTTGTGAATGTTTATCATGTATCTGAGAAACCTGAGGAACTTTCTAATCCGTCTCCTCTGCAGTTCTTTTCAGTATCTGAAGGTCTCAGAGTTTCCTGCAGCTTGTCTTTCTGACCTCTGACCTCCATGTGTCCGTGACTTACTGACCCGGTATGGATCCATCAGGTTATCAGAACAAGGTGACCTCTTCTCTAAGGGAAGTTGTTGATGCTCTGATTCTTTTCATCATCTTTTCTTGTCTTTGATAATCGTCGTATGTTTTTATTTGCACCTTCATAAACCTGGTTTTGATCATTTAGCGTTGTTGCTCAGTGATGGTCAAACTGTATCCTGTAATATTAGAATCTGTATTGTACAGTGACCCACTCATGCCTTCACTAACCCTGCCTCCCTGTGTCAGTATTGATGTGCTGTACAAATGATTAAATTGGGAAGAACTACGCTCCTGCAGTTTCCAAGGGCCTGAAGTTGGTTTGAGGGACTTTAGAGACTCACCGCCTCCCTGTTCTTGATTGTTTCCTCCAACAAGAGACAGAGCGTCTCCGACTCCGAATCCTCCTTTGTTGTCATCTTTGTTGCCTCCAACAAGAGACAGAGCGTCTCCGACTCCGAATCCTCCTCCCTTCTCCTCCTCCTTCTTTTCTCCTCCACTCAGGACTTTACCTACCGTGTCCTCCACCAGGTCACCTGTAGAACAAACAGGTGTTAAGTGTCTCTGGGTCCAGAGAGGCAGCAGTCACAGTTGAGATTTGAAAGGTTACCAAGGAGTTGAATGGGTTGAACTGTAATAAACTGGAGACACTGTGGCACCAGCTCGTGACTGAACCTGCCCACAGCACCAGGGCGTGGATCATCAGACTCAACAAAAAATCTTCCCTGAAGCTCCAGTCACCTGATCTGACCTGAACTGTTCTGGCCCTGAAAACACAGCCCCCCCCCCCAGGAGGTTGGCCTGATTCCTCCATGTGACTTACAAGCTGTTTCCTCTGCAGCCAACAGGACACCGCCAGCAGACGTTTCACTCAATCCACTTTAAGTCTGTCACTGATGTCCAGTTTTCACATTTAAACAACTGAGAGGGCAGGGGAGTCCTCAGCTCCAGTCAGAGTCAGAGAGTCAAAGAGTCAAAGAGTCAGAGAGTCAAAGTCTCAGAGAGTTAAAGAATCAGAGAGTCAAACTGTTAAAGAGTCAAAGAGTCAGAGAGTTAAAGAGTCAGAGAGTTAAAGAGTCAGAAGGTCAGAGAGTCAAAGAGTCAGAGAGTCAAAGAGTCAGAGAGTAAGAGAGTTAAAGAGTCAAGGAATCAGAGAGTAAGAGAATCAAAGAGTCAAAGTGTCAAAGAGTCAAAGAGACAAAGAGTCATAGAGTTAAAGAGTCAGAGAGTCAGAGAGTCAAAGAGTCATAGAGTTAAAGAGTCAGAGAGTCAAAGAGTCAGAGAGTCAAAAGGTTAAAGAGTCAGAGAGATAAAGAGGCAAACAGTCAGAGAGTCAAATAGTCAAAGAGTCAGAGAGTCAAAGAGTCAGAGAGTCAAAGAGTCATAGAGTTAAAGAGTCAGAGAGTCAAAGAGTCAGAGAGTCAGAGAGTCAAAGAGTCAGAGAGTCAAAGAGTCATAGAGTTAAAGAGTCAGAGAGTCAAAGAGTCAGAGAGTCAAAAGGTTAAAGAGTCAGAGAGATAAAGAGGCAAACAGTCAGAGAGTCAAAGAGTCAAAGAGTCAGAGAGTCAGTCAGAATCTCTCACATCAGCCCTTTGAATACTCAATATATATAATATTCTGTATTTATCACTATATGTGCATCGTCATTATAATGTGAAATACAAAAACATCAAATGCAGCCGACGTCTTTACAGTAAAGCAGCGTCTGCTGCTGTGAAGTCAAAGGTGTCTGGTCTCTTTAAACCTGTTACAGTCGATATTTCACAGAGATATTTCACAAAAGATACTCACCCACTTTCTCCCCAGCTATTTTTGCAATGCCACCGCTACCCAGCGCTGAGGACAGGAAGTTAGACATGGCTGCTGCTGTGTTTGGACTGTGTTTGTGGATGAGGAGGTTCAGTCTTATAGAGGCAGGTGTGCTGCTCTCTTCAGGTTCCCGCCTCTCTGGTCTCGCCCTGCGGAGGAATCAGGTGCGGCTGCAGGGCGGAGCACAGGCCCGACCTGTCGCACAGGTCTGAGAC
>NW_019524921.1:259521-273427 GCF_002814215.2 Seriola lalandi dorsalis
GTGTGTGTGTGTGTGTGTGTGTGTGTGTGTGTGTGTGTGTGTGTGTGTTATGGAAACCAGCCCTGCCCAGTAGTTACTGAACATGTTGTGTCTTTGTTCGAATGTTGGTCTGACACGCGACTCCATGTGCTGAGATGCAAATACATGGAAAGTTACAGGAGACTGAAGGAACTCCTTCCATGATGATGATGATGATGGTGGGATGACAAACGACACGCTGAGCTGTTGCAACATTAGAACCTCCAGGTCACGACCCCGGGAGACAGGTAACTGTTCACACTGATGTGTTTAATATAAACGTACAGACCTGCATCATCTTCATCTTCACTTTTAACTGACTCAGTCTGTCTCTTCTTCTTCTCAGGTTTCAGTGATACCACCTGACACCAGGTGACGCTCACGCAGAGCTCTCAACAGGGTTCCCGCTCTTTTCTACGGATCATTTTCCAGGATGTTTCACGTGAAGTTTTCATATGACACACACAGTCATATGAGTCACACACACACCTGTATGTTCCTGACTGTGCAAGTCTGATTTAAAATAAGTCTATACTGATCTATGACATCATCCCTTACATCTTTAATTAAATTGATCACTAGAACTTTGTCACATGTAAATAAAATGTATCATTATCATCATCATTATTAATTTATAACCTTATGAATCACATTCACCTGCTGCCTGAACATTTCTCCTCCTGATAAATCCAGACAGAACTTCAGCTAAATGTCTCATCAGTTCATCTCACTTAAACCTCTTCATTAGAAACAGGAAGTGACATCATTAACGAGGTTAACCACACCCTCTGTGAGCTACAACAGGTAAACATGTCATATTATGGTCTGTTTCACCTGAAAAACGCAGCATTGGGTTTGAGGTGACGCTGACAAAGCAAGTATTTAGCGGCGATTGCTAACATACAGTTGGGCTCTCATTCATTGTATTGACGGTGACTTCACGTTTATCATTATCAGCTCTCAGCAATCAACCAACACACATTTGAAAACTTAAACCTTTGGCTACATGCTAAACAAGCTAGCAAGCCTCTGACCCAAACATGCTAACCCATTATTCAACAGATTAAAACAAGCTACTGAGCAGGTCAACTGTCATAAGAATACATCTGTGTGTTTATTATAGACGTGATTTTCTTTATCGTAAATAAACATCTAACAGAGAAATAATTCATAGATAAAACAACATTAGAGCAGGAGGAATAATCTAAATAAAAACATGTGCACAAATCAATTTATTACAGATACAGCCCATATAACGCTATAAAATACAATACTATATATAAATATATATATGTAATTAAAATGTATAAATAAAATACAGTACTATTACTATCTATATAGTGTACAATATACATTTTTTAATTAATTAATAAATTAAAAAAATACATTTTTACATTAATTTTTTTTCCCTGAAATGTTTTTTTTTTTATAAATGTTTTTAAAACTTTATTTAAACATAGAACATTACATGAACCATGACATACTCAAACATGATCATAAATTATCTTACATTTTAAAGTAAATTCACACCTCCTTTGATATTCCAAACTGGTTTATATCACATTTCAAAAACAAACATACAACAGATATAAGATGAAAAAGAGAATGATAAGAAAAGAAAATAAATAATAAAACAATTAAAAGTAAAATCATATAAACAAGTAAATCCATACTAATTAAATACAAGGGGTTGAGGATAGGTTAGATTTTGCTATAAATGTTTAAAGTTTATTTGCATGGGGACTATTTATTTGTTTCAGACATGTTTTCAGACTATGAGGACGCTGGTGTAAAAGCAACTGACTTATTATGAATGGAATATTAAAGACCAAATGGCTCCGATCCTTCTTAAGGAATGATGATGAGATATGGTTCTCGCTGGCGGTATTGAGTTTCTATTAGTATGTGATTTTGAAATATCCAAACTGCCCATAAAACTTTCCAAATTTCACCAACAGGTTCTGTTAAATTGGAAAATGGTGTTCAAGCAAATTTTTTTTTTTAAGATATTTTTTGGGCTTTTATTGATAGAGCAGTGGAGAGACACAGGAAATGGGGAGGCAGAGAGAGGGGGAATGACATGCAGCAAAGGGCTTGTCCGATGTGGGACTCGAACCAGGGGCCGACTGCAGTGAGGACTGTGGCCTCTGTATATGGGGCAGATGCTCAACCAACTGAGCTATATGACACCCAGAGCTATATGACACCCAGAGCTATATGACACCCAGAGCTCCATGATTTTAATGCTAAATATAGCACAAGTTGCTCCAATGACATCTATAGGAAAGTCACACAAAATATCCCAAAAGTCTTTATCCCATTGATATAGAATAATATTTTGAACATACCGACTCCAAATTTACACAAAGTGCAGACAGATGATCTGGACCTAGTAAACAAAAAATGTAACAATAAGTTTTTAAGGCAGTACTTAGTAAACACCTTATATCCAGGTAAAACAAAAAGCTCACTCACTCTTAAACTCTCCACAACTTAATATCGTCCAGCTCCACAAACATTAGCTTCTGACCCCCCCTCAATAAAGTTGTATTGGGAAAAAAAAAAAAAAACGTCGAACGACGTCTACCCGGTACGTAGAAATTGTGCGACATCACTGACGTAATCATCGGCGCCCGAGAAGTTTGATAAAGTTGCGGTAAAATCTCTGGATAGAGTTTAAAGCGGTGAATGTCTGAATGGTTGGTTGGTGTGACTCGGTTCGACCCCGGGGACGGACGCTCCCTCTGCCGGGGAACATGTCTACAGTCCTCGGTCTCACAGCGCCGGGGAACCGGAGACACACCGCGGCGGCGGAGGACTAGATCTCCGGGAGAACGAGGAGGAGCCTGACCGTGTCCGAGAGCAACAAGCTCGGTCAGTGTCAGCCCCAGAGTCCGGTCACACAGAGCAGGTGTGTTCACACCTGCCGTCAGTTACTCTGTCCACGTCATCAATAATTCATCACAGTTTATAGATTTTCTACCGGAGCTGTTCCGAGCCGGAAACGGAAAGGTAAAACAGTATATACAGTATATAATACAATATATAATACAATATATAATACAGTATATAATACAGTATATAATACAGTATATAATACAGTATATAATACAGTATATAATACAATATATAAACACAGTATATAAACACAGTATATAATACAATATATAAACACAGTATATAATACAGTATATAATACAGTATATAATACAGTATATAATACAGTATATAATACAGTATATAATACAGTATATAATACAGTATATAAACACAGTATATAATACAGTATATAATACAGTATATAATACAGTATATAAACACAGTATATAAATACAGTATATAAATACAGTATATAAACACAGTATATAATACAGTATATAATGCAGTATATAATACAGTATATAATACAGTATATAAATACAGTATATAAATACAGTATATAAACACAGTATATAACACAGTATATAAACACAGTATATAAATACAGTATATAATACAGTATATACAGTATATAATACAATATATAAACACAGTATATAATACAGTATATAATACAGTATATAAACACAGTATATAATACAGTATATATACAGTATATAATACAATATATAAACACAGTATATAATACAGTATATAATACAGTATATAAATACAGTATATAAACACAGTATATAAACACAGTATATAAACACAATATAAACACAGTATATAAACACAGTATATAAACACAGTATATAAATACAGTATATAAGTACAGTATATAAACACAACATATAAACACAGTATATAAATACAGCAGATAAAAACAGGTTCCTCATTAATAATCATATATTCAGACATTATGTTGTAAAACATGGTTTTGGGTTGAAGTGGACGGGCTGCGACTCATCTGTAATCAATCAAATGTATTAGCATTATATTAGCATTAGCATTTAGCAACTTAAAAACGTAACTAAATTAAAATGTTGAAATATAGAGAGAAATTTATAAAAGAATTTTAGAAATGTTTTTATCTTTTACCTTTGCTTTTCCTTTATTGCCTTTTGCTTTTACCCCATTACTCGCTGTAAAAGCAAAAGCAACAGGCAAAAAGCAAAATTAAAAGGTGAAGATTGCAAGAAAGAATAAATGAGTAAATCTGAAAAATACTTCCACATTTTTCAGATTTACTAATTTATTCTTTTATTTATTCCTGCTTTTATTTCCACCTTTATTTTCTTGTTCTTTTATAGATTTATTCTTCTTTCGGCACCGACTCAATAACAAAGGACTCGTCCCTGACACTCGTCTGTAATGTGTGTGAGTGTGTGTGTGTGTGTGTGTGTGTGTGTGTCATTGTTCCCTGCAGATGTTCAGCATCAGCTGGTGATTGAAGAAGAGGTTTCCCCTGGTTGACCCAGAGAGCCCACACATTAACGAGGACCAGGAGGAACTCTGGACCAATCAGGAGGGAGAGCAGCTTGAAGGGCTGGAGGAGGCTGATAACACAAGATCCCACTGACTCCTGTTGATATGAAGAGCCGGACTGAGGAGAGCAGAGAGGCAGAAGCTGATGGAGGATCTGGACTTCGATCTTGAAGCAGGTACCGCTGGACCCCAGACTCCTCTGAGCCTGAGGACGGTGAGGAAGACCACAACACCTGAGACAGGTTTGACAGGAAATGAAGTCCACGTTAGTGACACAGGATGTGATGCTGGTGAGCTCTCAGCTGCTCTGATCTGCTGATGCGTTAAAATCCAACCGGAGTGAAACCATTTACTTTCAGCTGTTGTGGGAACAGATTTACGCAGCAGGAGCGTCGCAGGAGGAAACTGTGACCATCAGGGGCATCTGAAAAGCTTTATGTTAGCTTTAGCTTTAGCTTTAGGCAACAGGAGGATCTCAGGGAGCATGAGGGGGTCCATGTGGGGGAGGAAGCAGGTGTTTGTGATGTTTGAGGAACAGATTTAAGAGTCTGTGTGAGAGAGAAGCAGCTGTTCGTGGTGAAAGGTTCAGTAACAGACGTGAAGACGTGAAGACGAGCGTGACGCCTGCAGCACCAACTGCAGCTGAACTCCAGCAGCTCGTTACAGCAAAGTTCAAACGAGAGCAGACGTTGAATTTACAGCTGAGGTTTGTATGAACAGCTGTAACTGTTTTATTGTTGAACCTGATTGAAACGTGCTTTTGAATGTTGTTGTTATAGTTACAGTTGGTGTCATTAACTCTCTAACTGTGAAATAAAACAGATTCATTGAGCTTGTGTTTGTTTCATGAAATGTTCAAGTTTATTAAAAAAAAAAGACATTCAGGTAATTATTGATTATAGGTGTTATGACCGCGGTCATGTTATTGTAGTTGGTCTGTTGTGTAAGTGTGTGTGTGTGCGTGTGTGTGTGCGTGTGTGTGTGTGCGTGTGCGTGTGTGCGTGTGTTCCTGTGTTTTCTTATTGTATGCAAATAGGTGTGTGCCGCAGCCGTGCCGTCATTGGTGGAAAGGCTCTGCGCCCTGGTCGGTGATTGGCTGCAGCCCCTGGTCACCTGATATATAAGGAGCCAAGATGGCCGCCGGCTCGTCGTCTCATTCTCCTCTTCTCCCAGCCGGCCAGTCTGTTGCAGTGACTCAGCTTTGTGTAGTTCTTAGGTTGGTTTGAATAGTAAGTGGGCTGCCAGTTTTTGTTTCTCAGGTTTTCTCCTGTTTATCTAGTTAGGCAGGTGAGTTTGTTGTCATTTGTTTTCCTTTGGTTAGATTAGTTGTTTACTTTCCAGACAGGGTGATTATGTTTATTATGTTGACCTTCGTCCACCCTGAAGCCTAAACTCAGTATTTATTTTCTCTGTTCACTTAAAACCTTTATGTAAATAAATCACTTTGGTTATATTTAAACTAATCTTTGTTGTGGCTACTTGGGACTTGGGGAAGATGGAGCCAGTTTATGTTGTGTCCTACGCCCCCCCCCCCAAGACTGGGGCATAACTTAGGTAATTACTATATAACACAGTATATGGCATCATTGACTTCATGTCAGAAGTCAGCAGTTGTCTGATGAAACCACAACATCCGTCTGTTTTCTTCCGCTCATCTGGCGGATCGTGGTGGAAGAGTTTTCCTGAGGCCTGATGGGATGTAATCCTCCTGCGAGCTCTGGGTCTACCCCAGTATCTTCTCCCAGGTGGAAGACGCCAAGGAGGCGTCCAATCAGATGCCCAAACCACCTCAACCGGCCACACCAAGCTCCTCACCCGATCCCTGAGGCTGAGCCCAGACACCCGACAGGAGCTGATTCCTTCGGGCACGACCCAGAGCTCATACCCAGAGGTGAGGGGCTGAACAAAGACAGAGTCTCCAGGATCAGCTGATTATTGTTGTGATCCTGCAGCTCCAGAGCCAGAGAGCTCAGTGCATCATGGGAGTTCCCCCAGCAGTCCAGGCCTACAGCAGCATAAACCCCCCCAGACTGGGAGCATGTTCGGCAGAAAGTAAGAGTTTTGTGGAACAGCATCTGGTTGTTTTCTTCTTCTGCAGTGGTTTAATGGCAGTGCCTGGAGAGTCAGCTCCACCCGCTGCTGACCTCCATCAGTCAGCTGACTCGTGACACAGGAGGAGGAAAACAAGCGCACCTCAGGTTTTCTGCACATCCAGTTGAACTGACTGTATTAGGATGAAAGGGGTGAAGATACACACATTTAAAAGTTGTCTCGTGTTAAACTGTTTTCACATGAAGCCTCTCACTGTTTTAACAGAGAGATGGAAGGAGCAGTGGAGTGTGTCGCCATGGAGACGCTGTAAATAGATCAAACTGACCCAGTTTCTGCAGCGGTCCTCACAAACCCTCCATCATGGATCACACACACCTCCACTTCCTGTTGAGGACTGGCCAATCACGGAGAAGCAATGATATCACATCCAGATGTTTCCAGCAGCTCCAGAGGAGTTTGGTGAGTGAGAATGTTTCGGTGTCTGTAGGAGCGGTGAGACCGCCCCCTGGTGGTCACAGCTGATCGCTGCGTCTCTGAAAACCTCTGAACACTATATTTGCATTTTCAAATGAAAACGTTAATAACAGAAGAACTGTGAGGCCGAAATGCATTAATGAGACATCATGTGAACAGTAACATCTTGTTTAGCATGTTGCTAATGACGACAGTGTTTCTGTTGGAATTTATCAGTGAAGAAGAAACAGAGTCGTACAGGTGAATTTCAAACTCGTCTTTATTTCACTTTGTTTTATAAAAGAAGAATCAGCTCAGTTATTAGTGTGTGTGTGTGTGTGTGTGTGTGTGTGTGTGTGTGTGTGTGTGTGCGTGTGTGTGTGTGTGTAGTATTCTCAGTGTGGGTCAGTAAAGCGACATGCATTTAAAAGGCCTCAGATGTCTCTGAACACTTGGCCTGGGTGATTTCATCCCACACCGACCAATCAGCTAAGAGCACGCGACCTGATTAAACTGATCTGACGTCAGTGTGTGTGTGCGACAAGTGACGAGTATGATGCAGAGGCAGTGTAACCACGGCAACAGGAGGGAAGTTGAGGATGAGGCTTTCTATTGGTTAATGAGGTTAAGTTACACACAGTAGGTAAAGCATCTTTCAGGGGTCAGAGGTCAAAGGGAGGAGCCACGGCTAAAATGTGAAGTTGGTCTTCGGTTCTTCGTCCTCAGTGAACGAGTCTGAAACAAACAAACAAATTATATTAATTATATTATAATTAAATTCAATTAGAAAGAATTAAAAAGTGTGAATGTTTAACATCCTCATAGTTCAGAGAGACACTCAGTCCGTCTGTCTGAGGCAGCTCTGTGTTAAATAAGAACTGATCATATTCTATAATGTTTTATTTGTAACGTAATGATGTAATCAAAGCAGATCCAGGATCAGAGACACAAACAAACCAAGACTCAGACCATCCCAGTGGTTAAAGTCAGTTCAACTCATCTCTTCTCCTTTATTCATGTGATGTAAATATATATATATATATATATATATATATATATATATATATATATATATATATATATATATTTGTAAATATATATATTTATTTATATATATTTACATATATCTATAAGTTCATGTCAAGTTCATTCAACTTAAAATTCACTGAGTGAAGTTTTAAAGAAACCTGTACAGCGTTTCAGCAGCTGTGTGTCTTTAGTCAGCGTTAATGACCAGCTGTTACCGTTACCGTTGCGTTGCAAAGCAGGGCTCCTGTTGCCTAGCAACCCTGATGACACATAACTTTTTTTTCACAAAAACTTGAGGTTTCAGGACCCATGGTTTTAACAGTGGGATCCTCAGACTCTCTGTCAGTGTTGTTTGCTGCCATATTATTTTCATTAAGGCGGCACAATGAATCTTGGGATATGTTAGGACACTAAACGACGGCCCCGTTTCCTGGAGCATTTGAAGTAGGACCCCTGAATCAGGACACAGCTCTTGTCTTCTTGTTGCTAGTAACAACCACCCAAGGTTTTCTTGTTGTACACCTTCCTGCTGCCCCAAATATTGCCCCCCCCCCCCCCACAAGTGCACCATTTCCTTTGATTTGTTAAAAACTTGTGTACGACACTGAAAAGGTGTTTGATTTTCTCACCTACTGTGCAGCCTGTTCAGTCTGTTCTCCTGCTTCTGTCTTTGGAAGGTCAGTCTGCAGGGGACAAAGAACAGAGGTCACATGACTGCAGCCAAACTCCATCCCCTCCGTACGAATCCATCCACATACAAAGCTGCATTTCTCCCAAACCCAGTCGATCTGTGTTAACTTTAAGCTGTGGAAAGCAACGAATGGAAATAGTCAAAACACTTTGGAGTGTGTGTTATCATATGGAACTGTCTGTTACTGAGAAGCAATGAGTGCTCAGAGTATACTCCTCCATATAGTATAAAAACTCTGTGTTCAATGGATAGATTTAGATAGATAGAGCCGCCATATTTTTTACAACACTAAGAACATGCAGAACGCTTCAGAGTCACAGTCCTGAAACCACGTCACACGACATATTTCTCTTTATGGACAAACAGTCACATGAAAATCACAATCTTTTAAGATTTAAATGATAAATTTCTCATGATTATTCAACCTGTAAAACACGTTCTGATATCAATCTGGTCTTGTCAGATTGAACCGTGCAGCGACCTTTAACCTTGTTTAGATAATTTACTTTGGGAGAAGTGAAACTTTATATCTGTATAATGGCACTGCAGCAGGACAGAAACTGGAACTAGAAATGTGCAGAAATCTTTCTGGTTCTTGGGTGAAATGTGAGATGAAGCCAAAGATGAGTGAAGCTGAAAGAAACATCCATGTTAGTCATTGTTTCCTTGTTTCCTAAACCTGTCAAGAAAAAAGAGCTAGCCAAATGCTATGCTAATCAACACCATGTTGATATTCTAAAACTAGAATTACTGCCTTGTGGTCATATCCTTCCGCCACTCTGACTAGTTTCAGGTTACATCCCTGTTTATCATATAAAATATTATTGTTAGGTGACCTTGACCTTTAACCCCCAAAATCTAATCAGTTCGTCCTTGAGTCCAAGTGAATGTTTGTGCCAAATTTGAAGTTCTGTTGAGGTGTTACTGTAAAAAGATACGGTTGTTGTTAGTAGAAGAGAGAACAGTGTCGTCGGTGTACAATCGAACATCAGATTGGACAATGCATCCTTCTCCTTCATGCCTTGTTAGTTGTATAAAACAACAATCATCACACAATGATATTAGTAACTTTCTGGCCGTGTCTTGTTGCTGTTTTAACTGTAATAAAAGCAAAAGTCAGGACAATGACAGACTTTAGTTTTGATTAACGATACTGTCGCTACAACTGTTAGTGCTAAAGTTGCTACGACAACTGTTGCTCATGCAACATCTTTTGTTGTGACTTGATGTTAGTGTAGCGTTTACATCCTTGTCCCTATGTTTACATTAAACTTCATGGCCAATGATATGCAGTCAATAATCACTTTCCTGTCCTACAGTGATGATGTCAGGCTTTACATGCCACTCAGTTCTGCACAAACTACGGGTCAGTTAATCAAATCTTTGTTAAGTCTTTAAAGTCACATCAGGCAACGAGCATCAAGCCATGCAACCAATCCCCCTGACCAATCAGGCACCTGCTCAGCCACTGTTCCCGCCTCCTCCTGTTTCCAGCCAATCACCAGAGATTTGTGAATGAAGAAAGACAAAAAATTTAATTTATTAACACAACACAGATTATCACATTAACTACAGTAGGAACTGGTCATGATGTAAAAATTATTACAGGAAAATATCAGTATTACATTTTTTCGTCATATGTAGTTATGAGTAGCTGAATATTTATTATATGTGTGTGTATATATATATATATATATATATATATAGTTATTTATAATTTTATAATTTTGTCTTGTTATTGGAGAAAACTACACCAAATTAAAGGAGAAAGGTTTTTAACTTTTGTTTATATGCAGAAAAAGAGAATAAATTTTGGTGAAATGTCAGTGTAATGTAAACTTATATTTACTATTGTTTGTATTACTGCAACAAACCCGTGACTTATTTACCAGAATAATGTTCTGAACCATGAAAACATACCTGCTGATGAAAGTAAAACTACATTTAAAATAATCCAAATAAACTGAAACGTTTTGAAGGTTTTTAAAAAATGAAAAGCTGAAATAACCACTTTTTAAATATAAAAGAACAGATTAATGCAAAACTACATTTCATGTGATGTGACATCACTCACCGTGCTGACGAATCCGCTCGCCACAGCTGCGTTCTCCACCCCCTCCACCGTTGCCTGGGCGACCTCGTTGGCCCCGGTAACCGCAGTGTCGGCCACGACATTGGCCTGTTCGGTCGTCTTCTGGGCGACTAAACAACACGAGATGAAAGGTGTGTTAATGTTTTCATATCCACCTGCAGGACTCTTTGGTAGACCTGGTCCAGGTGTGTTCTGGTCTGTACTGGACTCAGGCTTCACAACCTGGACTCATTCTACACTGTATCAGTTTGACGTGCAGCTGTGTGTGAGTTACCTGTGTTCACACCTGTCACCACTCCCTCCATCGTCTTGTTTCCTAGGAGACAGAGGGGAAAAAAACATGGCTGTTGATATGAATTATTCATAATTTGTCCAGCTGAGTGTAACAGTGATCGAGCCCCTCAGCTTCACTGCTGCTCTTCATCTTCACCCACTGAAGTGATGTTATGAGAATAAAGCTGGTTTTCATGCTAATGTGAAATATTGTGAAATATTTTTTTGTCGCGTAAGCGTGTAAATATTTTTGTGATATTTGAGAGTTTTTTCGAAATTCACGTGTTTTTATGACGCGTTTTTAAGTTCAGTTAATTATGTTACTGGAAACACATGATCAGTCGTGGTGCGACGGCTCAGTCCTCAGCTCACAAACCAAATGTAAATCAAATGGCAGCAGCTTTTACATGAACCAGAGACAGGCCTTTATTTATAGTTGCATACATTTATCTGATCCTCTGTTTTCTGATGTGCTTCTACTTTAATTCCAGTTCAGTTCCTGCACTGAAACTCAACACTTCCTTTAGATATTTCAAATTAAAAGCTCTGCAATGGCTCTTGTTCCCTGTTGGCTTTAGATTAGCAGGAGCGCTAGTGATGGTAGCTTCGTAGATAAAACAGTAGAAGTGACAGTTTTCAGTTTTTTTATTTGTCACCTTAAAGGATAAAACTGTCACTGTGACTTTCCTTCTGTCCAGTAAGAGGAGTTCAGGTGTTCAGCAGACTCACAGCTGTTTGGATCAGTCAGAGTGTGAATCTGGATCTGACCTGTTTCCTGAGCTCAGCTGTTCTCTGAATTATTTATTCATGTCACCCAGTTTTCAGCAGCAGCAGCAGCAGCCTCCTGCATGAAGCTCTCACTCTGCTTATACTGACTTTGTCTTATTCTCACTTGATTTGCTTCTCTTCAGATTTGAACCTGTGTCTTATTTTCCATCCTCTCCAGCGCCTCCTCATCTGGAGCAACATCTAGTGGATGTGAGAGGAACTGCAGCTCCGCCTTTTCAGCTCTGAGGTGTTTGTTCTCTTCACTGCTCTAAATGTTTCCAGGTGCTTCACCTTTGTCTCTCTTTATTCTACATCACCGCGCTTTTCCTTTCGCTCCTGTCATCATTACTACGACCACTAGATGTCACCTAGCAACAAAACCTAACTATGGGTCATAATAACCTGCTGCACAGACGAGCTGTGGGCTCCTTTTATTTGCTCTCTGAAAACTGCCAGAGAAACTGTTTCTTCCCGACTGGAAACTTTCCCCTCTGTACATGTGGAATCACGTGTTCTTCTCATGTCCAGTGCAGGACTGGGTAAAGACTGTTTCTGTGACTCAGACTCCAGTGAAGAACATGAACACTGCAGAACCAGATTCAGAGTGTTGGTGGACCCGGTGGGCGTGGAGCGGCTCGGTCATGTGACAATGGGACTGAACAGAGTCTTTGTCTGAGTGAACACAGTGATTCACTGTCAGATGTTTTCTAACACACAAACAGCAGCAGAGCATCAGTTACAGGAAGAAGCTCACGACCAGATGTCATGTATATTTGATGAGGTCTGATCTCCTCTAATGGCTGTTTTCTTCCCGTCAAGGCGCACAACAGTAACAGTCGATAAATAATTATTATGTTTTAATCTTTGGCAGGTTTCCATGGTTACATGACAGGATCAAGCTGAGTCTGAGTCTAACATGTCCCAAAGTCACAGAGCTTCAAACCTGTAGACAACAGGAGGACCTTCAACACAGACTTCACTGTGTTATACCAAATCATTAACGAGGCCACACACACACACACACACACACACACACACACACACACACACACACACACACACCTTATCAGGATACACTCCTGTCCATGGCATTTTCCCGCGAAAAAAAAAACATTCAAAGCCGACCTGAACCCTTCCTCCTGCAGCCTCTCAGCTGTTTTCACACCTCCCACAGCCAATCAGCATCAGCTCAGAAGTGCCCATCCCACCTTGTTTGGTCTCATTGGTTACGGCATTGTCAAGCTAGAATGATTGACAGAGGCATTAACCAATAGCAGCGCTTTCTCCGTTTGGAAGCATTGTATCATCTGTTTTTTGCTCAGGTGCGCTCACCGTCTTCACCAAGATCTCCTGGAGTGCAATCTGAACAGAGTTTTGCAGGGAGACCTCCATTTTGTAGCCAGAAAGCTAACGCACACAATCATACCAGCTGACACAGCAACTGAAGCAGCAGGAAGGAGGGAGATGGATGAAACTTGGAGAGAAGTGCTGCGAAGAAATAAATACTCAGCAGTCTGCGGTGAACGATAGTCATAACTCTGAACACTTTCATGAAAATACTCTTTGTGATCTGTGGAGCCTGACGGACTAAAGGAATATAAATAATGGAGGGAAGCACAGACAACAGGACTTCTAGACCTCCTCAAAGGTAAGGAGTCACCACTTCACTGGTTTTACTGGTTTACAATGCTGGTAACGAATGAATTATACTGATGTGTTCATGGTTGCTGAAATATGACGTGTTGTGTGTGCGTGCGTGCGTGCGTGTGTGTGCACGTGTGTGTGTGTGCGTGCGTGCATTTGTGCGTGTGTGTGTGCGCGTGGTGCATGCATGTGTGCATGTGTCCATGTGTGTGTGTGCATGCGTGTGTGTCGGTGCGTACATGTGTGTGTGTGCGTGCGTGTGTGTCTGTGCGTGGATGTGTGTGTGTGCGTGCGTGAGTGTCTGTGCGTGGTGTGTGTGTGTGCGTGCGTGAGTGTCTGTGCGTGGTGCGTGCATGTGTGTGTGTGTGTGCGTGTGTGTCTGTGCGTGGTGCGTGCATGTGTGTGTGTGCGTGGTGCGTGCATGTGTGTGTGTGTGCGTGGTGCGTGCATGTGTGTGTGTGCGTGCGTGCGCGCGTGTA
>NW_019524921.1:273659-273817 GCF_002814215.2 Seriola lalandi dorsalis
TGTATGTGTGTGTGTGTGTGTGTGTGCGTGCGTGCGTGGCTCAGAGAGCAACTGTAGTCGGTTGTTTTCTGCTCAGTTGGTTAATTTTTATAGAATTTATCTGTGTGGTTTATTCTAATCTCCACCTGTGAAAGGTTCGTCTGTAGGTTTAGACTGGG
>NW_019524921.1:273840-286340 GCF_002814215.2 Seriola lalandi dorsalis
GAGGAGGGGGGAGGGGGGGGCAGGTGACACAGGTGAAACAATCTTAAAACTCTCAGGGCCTGGCTTCATCCATTCCTCCTTTATCCCTTCATGCATCCAGATGACAGGGACCTGAGGAGTTCCCAGACCACATGAGACTGGCAGACCTGAAGCAGCTCCTCACCCTGAACCTGAGCCAGAACCACAGGTGATCCACAGGTAAATCACAAGCTCTGGGGCCCCGCCCACTTCACTGCCGCACCGCCCACTTCACTGCAGATGCTGCACCATTCCTCCACTCCCTCCTCCTCTCTCTATCCCTCCATCCCTCTCTATCCCTCCATCCCTCCATCCCTCCATCCCTCCATCTCTGTATCTCTCCATCCCTCATCCCTCCATCCCTCCATCCCTCCATCCCTCCATCTCTCCATCTCTGTATCTCTCCATCTCTCCATCCCTCCATCCCTCCAACTCTCTATCCCTCCATCCCTCCATCTCTGTATCCCTCCATCCCTCCATCCCTCCATCCCTCTCTGTATCTCTCCATCCCTCCATCTCTCCATCCCTCCAACTCTCCATCCCTCCAACTCTCCATCCCTCCATCCCTCATCCCTCCATCCCTCCATCTCTCCATCTCTGTATCTCTCCATCCCTCCATCTCTCCATCCCTCCATCCCTCATCCCTCCATCTCTGTATCCCTCCATCCCTCCATCTCTCCATCCCTCCATCTCTCTATCTCTCTATCATCCATCTCTCTATTTCTCTATCCATCCATCTCTCTATCTCTCTATCCCTCCATCTCTCCATCTCTCCATCCTTCTATCCCTCCATCTCTGTATCTCTCCATCCCTCCAACTCTCTATCCCTCCATTCCTCCATCTCTCTATCTCTCTATCCCTCCATCTCTCCATCTCTCATCCCTCCAACTCTCTATCCCTCCATCTCTCTATCCCTCCATCTCTCTATCCCTCCATCTCTCCATCCCTCCATCTCTCCATCCCTCCAACTCTCTATCTCTCTATCCCTCCAACTCTCTATCCCTCCATCCCTTCATCTCTCCATCCCTCCATCTCTCTATCCCTCCATTCATCCATCAGTTTATGTTGAAGTTCCCTCGTCCTCCACCCATCCCTCTTTCATTTTCCACTAAAAGAATTTATGTGATGTGAACATGAACTTTTACTCTGTCAGTTCCTCTTCTTCACACCCCCTCCCTCCTCCCTCCTCCCTCCCTCCATCACAGTTTGGTGTTGAATTTCACTCGTCCCTCGTTCCATCCCTTCATCCATCCTTCACTTCATAACTCACTGTCAGTTCATGTCAAATTGAACTTTATCTTTATTCCTCCTCCCGTCTCACTGTCCCTCTCATCATCCCTCCATCATCTTTTATTCTTTTATTCTTGTACTGTTTCATCCACCCGTCTCACTTTCCACCCATCCATCCATCCATCCATCCATCCATCCATCCATCCATCCATCCCTCATCTCACCGACATAGAAGACTCCCTCCTTGGTCTTGGCGGCGGCCTCCCCCACACCGGCCTTCGTCTTCTCGGCGGCGGCCACCACGCCATCCTTGGCCATGGAGAATCCTTTCTTCAGAGCGTCCATGATGCTTTTCTTTCTTCTTCTCTTTTCTCTTCTTCTATCTTCCTCTCTTCTTATGCAGTCGTTTTCTCTCTGCTCTTCTCTCCCTTCTTCTTCTTCTTCTTCTTCTTCTTCTCCTTCCTCTGCTCTCTGCTCCGTCTGCCTCGGTCGCCTCGTCTCTTCTCGTCTGCCAGCGATCTGTTCTTCCTGCTAATGGATCAGAGAGAGAGAGAGAGAGAGAGAGAAGGGGTGGAGAGAAGGCACGTGAGAGAGAGAGAGAGAGAGAGAGAGAGAGCGAGCTCTTACGAGATAGGGAGGGAGTGTAATATATAAAAGCAACTTGGGACTGTTGTGCACTGGAGTGAGAGAGAAGTGGTGGAGAGAGGCAGAGATAAAAGGGACAGAGAGAGAGAGAGAGAGATTAGTTGTGGGAGATAGAGATAGAAAAAACTGTTGGAAAGAAGAAGAAAAAGAGGAGGAAGAATAATTCATTCATTCAAAGTGAACACAAAAGGCCTCTCAGGGTGTTCTCCTCTGTCCTCCTCTGTCTTCTTCTGTCCTCCTCTGTCCTCCTCTGTCTTCTTCTGTCCTCCTCTGTCCTCTTCTGTTCTCCTCTGTCCTCCTCTGTTCTCCTCTGTCCTCTTGTTCTCTTCTGTTTTCTTCTGTCCTCTTCTGTTCTCCTCTGTCCTCTTCTGTTCTCCTCTGTCCTCTTCTGTCCTCTTCTGTCCTCCTCTGTCCTCTTCTGTCTTCTTCTGTCCTCCTCTGTCCTCCTCTGTTCTTCTCCTGTCCTCCTCTGTCCTCCTCTGTCCTCTTCTGTCCTCCTCTGTCCTCTTCTGTCCTCCTCTGTCCTCCTCTGTCCTCTTCTGTTCTCTTCTGTTCTCTTCTGTCCTCTTCTGTTCTCCTCTGTCCTCTTCTGTTCTCCTCTGTCCTCTTCTGTTCTCCTCTGTCCTCCTCTGTCCTCTTCTGTTCTCCTCTGTCCTCTTCTGTTCTCTTCTGTCCTCCTCTGTCCTCCTCTGTCTTCTTCTGTCCTCCTCTGTTCTCCTCTGTCCTCTTCTGTTCTCCTCTGTCCTCCTCTGTCCTCCTCTGTCCTCTTCTGTTCTCCTCTGTCCTCCTCTGTTCTCCTCTGTCCTCCTCTGTTCTCCTCTGTCTTCTTCTGTCCTCCTCTGTCCTCCTCTGTCCTCTTCTGTTCTCTTCTGTCCTCCTCTGTCCTCTGTTCTCCTCTGTCTTCTTCTGTCCTCCTCTGTCCTCCTCTGTCCTCTTCTGTTCTCCTCTGTCCTCTTCTGTTCTCCTCTGTCCTCCTCTGTCCTCTTCTGTCCTCTTCTGTTCTCCTCTGTCCTCTTCTGTTCTCCTCTGTCCTCTTCTGTCCTCCTCTGTCCTCCTCTGTCCTCTCCTGTCCTGTCCTTCTGTTACGTTTTATTAAGGACTAAAGTTATGGAGGATTGAGGGCGTGGCCTCTTTGAGTGACAGGTGGGTGCTGTCACCGTTGACAGTCACGAGTGAAATTGTAGTGTGATTTTATTTATATGTTAGCACTAATTAGCAGGTATCGGTGTCTGTGCTCACCACACTTACCTTATTAGCTTATCCTGTTACGTAGCTTATTAGCTAGCAAATGAATTAGCCTTCGGTTAGCCTTCAAGCAAGGCACCCAGCTGTGCTAATAATGCTAACATTAGCGTAGTCTTGCAATACTTATTAAACTGACACCAAAGTCTCGACTCCACCCACGCCCCTCCTCTTTGACCATTTATGGATGAGCTGGGAGTTTAGGGCGGAGTCAGACACTGCCAAGATGGCGACGGTGGAACAGCTCACTTTGAGCTTCAGAAACCTCACAGGTTTCACAGAGGCGACGTCCACCTCCCCTCATACAAATGTTCCATCATGACGAGTTCCCCTCAGACTCGTTCTGCTCAGCTCCGCCCACAACGATTGTGATTGGTTAAAGAAAAAGAAACGAGCCAGAGTTTTCTTCCCTGAAGCAGAAAGATTAGAACATGATGAATAAACTGTATTAGATAGTTTTTCATCCTTATCTGAACATATGAAACGAATCAGCCGACCCGAATTAGACGGGTCACGACCAGGACCAGGTTTTCTTACTCCAGGTCCAGAACCCAGACGTTCTGGTTCCACATCAGCTGTGTTTAGAGTCAGTCTGATCAGGAGGACGCTGACATGGAGGAGGAGGACATCACAGAGGAGGAAGGAGTGGAGTCATCCTCCTCCTCTGTCCTGAATGTGACTCAGCAAAACGTACACACACACACACACACACACACACACACACACACACACACACACACACACAGTGTCTGGGAGACACACCCTTGGCTGCCTCATCTCTTCTCTGATTGGCTGGCAGCCGGCGTCTGTCTATTTTTAGACCTATTTGATTTCATTTTTTCCAGGATGGATGGTGGCAGATCAATGCCGACATTATAGGCTGCTGTGGGTTACCATGGTGATGAGAGCTGTCTGCCCAGTAGCAGTGTTCAATACTGACCATCATCACATCATTGATCCTTATGAGGGAGTCTAATGATGAAAACCTTGTCTTTAATGAAGGCATATATGAAGAAATGAATCTGCTTTTATCTGTGAGATGAAATAAATCGGTTGTTTCTTCAGTGGAGTTTGACTTTCTACAGGTGAACGTATCAGACACACATTGTCCTTCACACGTTACAGCTCTGCAGGTTCTCCTCCAACACCAGGGGGCAGCCAAACGTTCAACACATGAACCTTTTCACCAACAATTTTATCTCAACTTAGTTAGTTTAGTTTATCATTGCTTATGGTATCTTAGCTTAGCTTATCTTAGTACTCTAATTTGATCTTATTTTATCTTTACTTAGCTTAGCTTAGCTTAGCTTAGCTTAGCTTAGTTTATTTTATTTAATTTTAATTTCTCTAATTTTAGCTTATTTTATCTTAGCTTAGTTTATTTTAGCTTATCTTAGTATCTCTAATTTATCTTATTTTAGCTTATGGTAGCTTATCTTATTTTAGCTTAGTTTTTTTGTCTCAGTTTGTTTTAGCTTAGCTTATTTTAACTTTATTTTATTATTTCAGCTTAGTTTACCTCATCTTATCTTAGCTGAGTCCAGCTAAGGTTAGCTTAGCTTAGCTTCAAAGTCTCACTCAAATCATAGTGCAGAAGTGTCATCAGCTTAAATAATTACTTGGACCCCGATTGATAAACTGTCATGAATAACATGATCAGATCATTGATCCTGATTCATGTGACTAGCTTCTTTAACTACGTCAGATACTCTCAGATAGTTTGTTCTTCTGTCTGAGATGTGAGTCATCATGTGACAGGAAGTGAGGGGTGAAACCTTTATGAGTTTATCACAGATCCCAACAAACGAAAACCATTAAAGCAGATTTTCATTTGTTTTCAAAGTAAAATCTTGACTAGTCACAATAAATGAAGTTTTTGTCTCTGAAGTAAAAAGTAGAAAATCTGGACTTTACATGTTCTTCAGTCTAAATGTTCTGATGTATGAGTCTTCATGGTGCAGTTAGCTGTTAGCCTTTAGCTGAGTTACAGGCAGCAGCTTAGTCTGTGTGTGTGTGTGTGTGTGTCTGTGTGTGTGTGTGTCTGTGTGTGTGTGTGTGTGTGTCAGCAGACAATGGAGTCTTTAATTCAGATGAAACATAAGATAATAGAGTGTAGAAACTGGAAAACATCTGAATGACTCAGACACAAACACCAGGAAGTTGAATATTTTTATGTCTCACACACGGAGGAAAGTTTCATCACTGTTGTTATTTACACTTTATTATTCAGTCATTATTCATCACAAACAAGAAAACACCAGGAAGTTGAATATTTTTATGTCTCACACACGGAGGAAAGTTTCATCACTGTTGTTATTTACACTTTATTATTCAGTCATTATTCATCACAAACAAGAAATAATGGAAATATTCTCAGTGAAGTTGAGACAATGATTTTTTTTGTTACATGATCCTTTATTGATCCGTTGTTTTCTTCTTCTGTGGTTTTCTTACTGAACAAACTAATGCACATAATGATAAAGAAAACATTATAATAACAGGACAGAATAAAAACAGCAGAGTTAAGAAATGTATTGTGGTCAGTAATGTCACCACTCTGACTCTCCTCGGGTCTCTGAAGGTCATGGTCTCTGAGGGTCCGGGTCTCTGAGGGTCCGGGTCTCTGAGGGTCCAGGTCTCTGAGGGTCCAGGTCTCTGAGGGTCCAGGTCTCTGAGGGTCCAGGTCTCTGAGGATCAGGATCTCTGAGGGTCTGAGTTCTGAACAACTCGCTCCAAATCAGCTCTGTGAGGAATCCAGCACCTGCCTGCTAATTGATAGTCCCAGTGTTTTAGTGGTGTGTGTGTGTGTGTGTGTGTGTGTGTGTGTGTGTGTGTGTGTGTGTGTGTGTGTGTGAGGTGTGTGTGTGTTTTCCACATGACTGTCTGTGTTTTAATTTAGTTTCATAACAGCTGTGACACAAGTGTTTCTGCAAACTCAGCAACAATCGTCAACACAACAGGTCACTACAGGTCACTGTGTGTGTGTGTGTGTGTGTGTGTGTGTGTGTGTGTGTGTGTGTGTGTGAGAGAGAGACGTGGTCTGAAATGAGACGGTTTTTCGCTTTGCGTCGCAAGCTGTTTCCGCCCTTATTGCTGTGTCATGAAGCGTGGCTCCTGTTGCCTAGCAACCTTGAAAACATGTAATTTAATCCGCATTAGAGTTTAATGGATTCATTTTTTCCTAATATAATGGAATCAATCTGATGACATCACAGCTGATGTGACATCATTGTTTATGACTCATCTTTGTTCATTTTGTGATGTCACTGATGACATCACAGTTTAAAGGATTAGGTTCTGAAGAACCAAAAAAAAGAATTGAGGAGACAGATCTCGATTCATTAGGAAGATTCTTAGACGTGTGATGTCATTGAACCTGTGTGACATCATCACAGAAACAGAAGCTCCTTTGATGTTTCATGATGTCACTAAAAGGGTTGGTGTACAGAGGCAGCTTGAAGGTCGCCAGAGCTTTGGAAATATGAGCAACCAGGAGAACAACCAGAACAACCAGGAGAACAACCAGGAGAACAACCAGGAGAACAACCAAACCAGCTCCAGTCAGGCCTGGAGCAGCACAGAGAACCTCCAACTCTTTATCTACAGTCTCAGAGGAATTCAGCTCAATGATCCTGAGAGGGACGCCGTGTTCAGGGAGCTGTTCTTCGAGCTGAAGTCAGAACACGCCCAAAATGAGGCTCTGAAGAGAAAGATCCAGAAGCTGGAGAAGGAGCTGAGGGTTTGTTCTGAGGCCCAGCAGAGACACCGGGACTCTCTCCGTCTGCAGTCCCAGCAGCTGCTGCAGGAAATCCAGGACATTGTCTTACAGGTTCGGGAGGTAGAGCCGCAGATTCTAGACAAGATCGATGACATCTACAGACGCAGGAACCCGGAGCCGCCCGCCGCTGCGCTCCACAGGCAGATCGGCGAGAACGAGGTGGAGCTCCTCCGTCTGAGAGAGAGAGTCCAGCAGCTGGAGATGTGGTCTGCTGAAGAGGAGCTCAAAGCAGCCCGGAGAATCCTGCCGTTTCAACTGGGGAGTCCTGAGGAGCGCCCAGCGAGACGACGGAGGTCGCCATGGAAACGACTCACTGCGTTCTTCTCCGGGAGATGAGAGGTGGAGTCCGCATGTTCTCTTTCCTCCTGCAGCTCAGGTTTCCAACAACAGTCCGAACAACAATAAAAATACAGCATAACTAAAATATAATAATGACATGTTTTCATTTCACTGAGGCTCGGAGGCGGCCATGTTGTTTTCAGCTCATCCGTCCACACGTCTCATTCTCGTGGACACGATATCTCAGTAACATTTTGGTGGAACTTGGGTTCAAACATTCACTAGGAGTCAAGGTTAAACTTATTAGATTTTGGTGGTGAAAGGTCAGAGGTCAGAGTGACCTCACAAAACACTTTTTAGCCATTACTCAGGAGCTCACAAAGAAATTATGATAAAATTTCACACAAATATTTAATATCTTATATTTTCTGTGACTGCATAAACAGGACGTGACCTGAGATCGTCTGAGTGGACAAGGAGGTGATTCTAGTTGTGTTGGTAACAGTGTTTGTTTTTGTAATACCCATATGGGCCACTAGAAGCTGACATGCTCCACCCCCCACCCCCCAACCCCCGCCCAGTGTGAACGGGACTAAATTCCTTCATGTTTACCTCCAGGTGATTTTAAACATGAGGTTCCAACAGTGTAACGTCACTGTTCTATTCCTTCTTTTGGTTCCTTCATTTTTTTATCTCAAACCTTTCATCCTGAGATTCCTCCATTTATTAGTAGGAAGATTCTTGGATGTGTGTGACATCATCGAACCTGTGTGACATCATCACAGAAGCAGAAACTCCTTTGATGTTTGATGATGTCACCCACAGTGTTAATATATAGGCAGCTCATTTACAACTGACGCTGTTGGACAAAAGGTTTTAAAAACCTTGGAAATATGAGCAGCCTGGAGAACCACTGGGAGAACCACCAGGAGAACATCCTGGAGAACATCCTGGGGATACCTGGAGACTCTGACGGACTCTGTGAAGTTCTACGAGAAAAGACAAAGTCAGTGAAGGAGCAGAGAGATGAAAATAACAGGAGGCTCCGTGTTCTTGAAGAGGAGGGTTACTCATCACAGATGTCCTGGAGGGAGGAGAAGAGGAGGCGCCATGAGGAGCTGGAACATCTCTACAGAGAAAAGATGGAGAGGAAGTCAAAGCTGTGGAGGAAGGAGGGTCTGAACGTTCAGCTGGAAGCTCTGGCCTCTGAGCTCCGTCAAAGAGAAGAACCCACCGCCACCGTCCAGCCTGATGAAACGTCTATAAACAAGATCCGACAACAAGAAGCTGAGCTGATAACCCTCAGAAACAAAGTCCTGCAGGTCAAAGGTCAGAGGAGCAAGCCTGAGGAGGAGCTCAAAGGAGCCGAGGCAGAGATACATCAGACCGGGAGGTCCTCTTTCCGAGTTCTCCAGGAGATGACACCATGTTCTACTTCCTCCAGCAGCTTGGGTTTCCAACAACAGTCCAAACACATGGAGCGGAAACAACAACAATAAAAAGATAAAGCATCAGAAATGATTTTCATTCCTGTTTCTTTTCCCTGATCTTTTCTTCTGTTTCCGTCAGTGTCAAACATGAACGTACAGATTTCTGGGAAGAAAACAAAAGAGAAAATATAAAAGTATAAATTGTTTATTTGTCCATCAGAGAAGCTTCATGTTGATCCAGTGTCTCAGTCTCAAAACACTGACAGCATCATGTCATCTAGTTAACATTACAACGCAGTCTCTGCGTCGTTAACTAGTGCCTGTGTTACTTACTAATCTGTGTAAATGAACTATCAGTAACTGCATGAAAAGGTATCGGACCTGGTGTGTGGAGCTGCTGCCCCCTGCTGGTCACATCCTAAAGGTAATCCAGATCCGTGACTCAACCTCACACCTGACAGGAACCTGAATCCAGGATCAAACCCAGGATCTGATCCCAGTCTGACTCTGGGTCCAGGTCCACAACACACCTTAAGTTAATATTTAAATAAAATCATTCCTCTAACTCTGAAAAATGAAGAAAATAAAAAACATAACATGAAGAGTGATCCTCGACCTGGAGACGCCCTTAACGACACAGTAGAATTTTACTGCTGTAAAATCTCTTTTACTGCTGCAAATACCTTAACTTTTTTCCTTACCTAAGGAAACTGCTTTAGAGATTCTGGGCAACACCCTGAGGTAACCCCAACCCTGAGGTAACCCCAACCCTGAGGTAGCCCAACCCAAACCTGAGGTAACCCAACCCTGAGGTAATCCCAACCCAAACCTGAAGTAACCCAACCCTGAGGTAACCCAACCCTGAGGTAACCCCAACCCTGAGGTAACCCCAACCCAACCCTGAGGTAACCCAACCCTGAGGTAACCCAACCCTGAGGTAATCCCAACCCAACCCTGAGGTAACCCAACCCTGAGGTAACCCCAACCCAACCCTGAGGTAACCCAACCCTGAGGTAATCCCAACCCAAACCTGAAGTAACCCAACCCAACCCCGAGGTAGCCCCAACCCCGAGGTAACCCCAACCCAACCCTGAGGTAATCCCAACCCAAACCTGAAGTAACCCAACCCAACCCCGAGGTAGCCCCAACCCTGAGGTAACCCCAACCCAACCCTGAGGTAACCCAACCCTGAGGTAATCCCAACCCAAACCTGAAGTAGCCCAACCCAACCCCGAGGTAACCCCAACCCCGAGGTAACCCCAACCCCGAGGTAACCCCAACCCTGAGGTAACCCCAACCCAACCCTGAGGTAACCCCAACCCTGAGGTAACCCAACCCTGAGGTAACCCCAACCCTGAGGTAACCCCAACCCTGAGGTAACCCCAACCCTGAGGTAACCCCAACCCAACCCTGAGGTAGCCCAACCCTTACATACTATTCATATTTCTGGAGGGGGGGTCACATCTTTGTAAAATACTCAGAATCATGACTGTCGACACGTCAGTGTTTGTTACTGTTCAGTCTCAGTCCACACTCCTCACACATTCACACACTCAAACACACACTCACAGCTTTAAAGATAAATAATCATATAATAATAAATAAAAACAAATATAAAATAATAACCTCTGTTGTATTTGCACCTTTTCTTTCTCTGCCTGTTACATTTCAAACCCCCCCCAAACACACACACATACACACACACACACACACACACACACACACACACACACACACACACACACACACACACTTTCACTTTAACCTCCTTCAGTGGACAAACGTGGCAGAATAAGTGTCAGAGTGAGACGTCTTCTCACAACATCAGAGTGTTATCTCTCTCCTCACATCTGATCTCAGAGCAGCTTCATGTTTCATCCATCATGTCATGTCCCGCCCTCTAGTGGCGGCGACAGGGCGTTGTCCCTGAAGCTAGCTTAGCTTCCAGCTGTTGAATCTGTTGTGTCTGTCATTGTCGTGGTGTGACTGTGTCCCGTTGATAGAGACCGAAGCTGGTCAACAGAACAGCAGCTTGAAGATAATCCTGTATCTTTGACTGGGATCAAAGTTTTAACTGAAGTGAGCTGTTCAGTTTCTACGCCCTGAGATCCGATGTACGGTGGCCCTGAGAGCTCAACGCACTGCAACCTAAAAAAACATCTTCATCAGGTCAACAACACAACAGCAAGTGTTTCCAGGGGACACCAAAAAGTGATGAACCTGGGCTGGTGACTTTTGAAGTTAAAGGCACTGGACAACAAGAGTGACCCAACAAACACACACACACACACACACACACACACACACACACACACAGAGGAAGGGGGTGATTTCTCCTGCTGGTCATTTCCTGTCTTCTTATCACTTCTACAGGAAGTGGGTGAAGACGGACAGAGAGTTTGAACTCAGTCCAGAGCAGAAGCTCCTTCTTCTCCCCTCCTCCTCTCCTTGTCCTGTTCTCTCCATCTTTCTGCACACTTCCTGAAGGTGAGGACAGGTGTGGGTCACAGATCATCAGGTCAACAGCAGGTGAAGCTGCTGATGTTCTGAGCGTCTGTCTGTGGTCGTGTCGTCTCACTTTGTTTCCTAAAACATTTAAAATGAATAAAGTCATTTCATCATTTGCTCTTTTTTTTTCTTCATGTGTTTCAGTAAAGTTCAGAGTCAGAGCAGTGAGCCGGAGCAGAGGAAGAAGAAGAAGAAGAAGAAGAAGTGTAGTTGTAACTCTGAGAGAGAGGGAGAGACGTAATCACTCCAGCAGAGGAAATGGGGGTGTGTCCTCCCTCTCTCTCTCCTCCCTCCTCCCTCCTCCCTCCCCCAGCTGTTTAAAAGCAGCTGGGGGTCGTGCGAGCCTCCACTCAGTCTAGTGTCAGGGAGCAGACATGGCAGCAGTGGGAGAACTGGTGCTGGTACTGGGTTTACTGGTGAGCGCTCACTGTGAGGTGAGAGCACGAGACCCTGAGGTGGAGGAGGAGGAGGAGCTGGGAGGAAGAGGAGCAGCAGGAGGAGGAAGGGGAGGAGGAGGAGGACCGGGGCTAGGGAGGTTTGGGACCGTGGTGTTTCCCCCTCACCTTGAGACGCTTCACTCAAGAACGACTGAGACCCCCCCTCAGGGAGAGAGAGGCCCCCACCCCACCCGGACCGGGTGAGTCAGATAAAAACATCCTGAACTCTCGTTTCACTTACTCACTTTTCTCTGAGCTTTCAACTACAGCTCGTCTCAGCAACTTTTATTCACTCAAACTACAACTACAGACATTAATCAATTCATCAGTTCATCAGTTATCAATTAGTCGATTGACAGATAATCAATGAATCATTAAATGTATTTTTCAGCTTCTTAAATATGAACGTTTTGTTCTTTCATGAATGACGTGTGATGACATCACGTGTGATGACATCACTTCTGATGTTTCATAAACAATCAATCAATTCATCAGTCAAGAAAATAAACAGCTGATCACCTAATGAAGGAAATAATCATGACTCATCTGTTTCTCATGTTTCTGCTTAAAGAAAGTTCAAAACAACAAATTCATGTTTTCTCGTGTTTATTAAAACAGTAAAAACAACAATACAATTATAAAATACAATGAAGTGCGACTGCTTATCAGTTTCCCGCCTAAACTCAATTGAAATGATCAATATTTCACAAAAGGTCCAGAAACTGAATCCAGATCAGTGTTTTTCATCAGTGTGACGACCCCCCAGATTCATCCGGTGACCCTGTAGAGGGCCCCGACCCCCAGGTTGGGAACCAGTGGACTCAACTATCTGAGACTATGTGACGTACTTTAACTCTAACTACAGGAAGTACTTTTACTTTGATACTCTAATGACCAAAGCTCTGATTGGTTGGTGTGTCTTGCATCATGTGA
>NW_019524921.1:291340-300733 GCF_002814215.2 Seriola lalandi dorsalis
TCACCTGTTTACATTTTATTAAGGACTAAAGTTATAGAGGATTGAGGGTGTGGCCTCTTTGAGTGACAGGTGGTGAGCGTATGCTTGGCACAAACCAGCTCCACACACGTCCCTCCTCTTTGACCATATTTGGTTTAGCTGGGAGTTAGGGGGCCGAGTCAGACACTGCCAAGATGGCAACAGTAGAGCAGCTCACTCTGAGCTTCAGAAACCTGTGGGAGACATCACAGAGGCGACGGCCATCTTTGTTTACAGTCGGTGGTCAGGATGAAGCTGTGAGGCCGTCGGCTGCTTTCAGCTCTGTCTCTTTAAATCTGTAATGTCATGGCGACCTGTGTGTTTCAGGTGAGTGGGTGTGGCTCCTGCAGCAGCAGCATCAAGGCGACCAGAACCACGACCAGAACCACAACCAGAACCACGACCAGAACCACGACCAGAGCGACTCTCACGCCTCTGTCAGCAAGCTGCACCACACCAGATACCATGACAACCAGCACAACTCCACACACCCAACCCATGAACCAGGCCACGCCCACAACCCTCAGCAACCCCAGCACCAACCCAAACACCCCCACCCCCACCAGCACCAACCCAAACACCCCCACCCCCACCAGCAGCAGGAACAGGAAGACCTCCGTACAGGTGAGTTTTCATCAAATGAGACTCTAAAACCGTCCAGAAGCAGAACTGAGACTGTGTGTGTGTGTGTGTGTGAGAACACACTGAACTCCATTCCTCTGCAATGACACCTTCACACACACACACACACACACACACACACACACTTCCTCCGCAGGAAATCCTGTCTTTCTTCTGTCTCCCATACATTTTGTGTGTGTGTGTGTGTGTGTGTGTGTGTGTGTGTGTGTGTGTGTCTGCTGACATTATATTTTACTAACATGTGCATTACATCACACACTTCCTCCTCCCTGTTTCCCACAGTGCTCTGTTCTGTCTGACCTTTGACCTCACTGACCAGTCAGCATGACATCATCCTTAAAGGAACATGCTGCTGTGTGTATGTTGTATTTATCATATATTATATATATTATATATATAAAGGTTTGTCCCATTATCTGAAGCTGAAGGTCAGAGGCTGAGGCCCCGGGGCCCCTGACCTCTCCGGCCCCTCAGTCATCCATCATGTCTCTGAGACTCCAACAGCTGAAAACATCTGTCCACTGAGACCACAGAGAGGACTGAGGTCACAGATGATGGACGGGTCAGTGTTTGTTTACAACAAAGAGGTTCAGTCCAGGTCCAGCCTCTAACCCAGAGACCCTAATCTGGTTCTGAGTCCCTGGTTCTGTCCCTGGTTCTGTTCCTGGTTCTGTCCTTGGTTCTGGTTCTGTCCCTGGTTCCCTCCTGGCTATTTAGCGTCGTCTCACTTTTTAAATGTGGCATTTAAGACGGAGTGGCAGAGGAACCAATCAGAACGTGTTTGTGTAGCAGATGTTCTGTGCGAACAGGAAGTGGACTCGGTGCGACGCTGTAAATCACACTGACAGTCATTAGACTGAACCGCCACCAGCTGAAGGGTGTGTAAAACCAGGACTGGACCTGGTGGCGGACAATGTCCTCATGTTCTACTAAAACTTGTTTTCAACAAACAGCTTTCAGCTCGTCACTGATGTTTCCACCCCCCCCCCCCTCGGGTGAAGAAGCCTCTCCTTCACGTCTCTCTCTCTCTTTCTCCCACGTTTTAAATCATCGTCTCTTTTCTTTTCTTTTAACGGGACCTGATTGTCTCTCTGTCTGTTCTGACTGTGGTCTCAGAGACTGACCGGGTCGAGGACACAGTGTCAGTCCAGGTCCTCAGGTCGTGGGTCTGCAGGTTTTCTCTCTGACTCAGAGGAAATGTCTTCACGCTGAAAATACCCAGAAATAATATAAACATGCAGGATCAGACGGATCCTGGTCTGTGGAGTCCAGCTGGAGGACAGAGTCCTGTGGTCCCTGTTGTTCTGGATCGGTCTCTGCTCAACCAACAGAAACAAACTGTGAAACTTCATCTGAGCTCTGAGCATCTCCTCCTGGAAACACACACACACACACACACACACACACACACACACACACACACACACACACACACACACACACACACAGACAGACAGAGGACAGAAATGGCAGCTATTTCAGATGTTTCTGTTTCCAGGCTGTGGCGTGTTTGTGATCCGGTCTGGAAACTAAACTGGTTCCATTTTAGACCAAAACCACCAACTAGCGGCCCCCAGGGGACGTGAGTCATCAGGCGGGTGTGGGTGTGAGAACAGATCAGATTTTTATTATAGAACATAAACTCATTCATGTTTCTCAGAGGAAGAACCCTGATAACTTAGTGATCTTAATAAAAACCTGTGTGTCTCTGTTTCTGTCCTCGTTGCAGACGACGTGCTGTACCCAGAAGCCCCTGCTGCCCTCCCCGTCCCCCACATGATGGCCCTGGTCATGTCTGAGCTGCAGCCGATCCTGCAGGGCTTCAACCGCTCCCTGGAGCACCTGACTCTGCAGGTAGGGGCCCTGGCCCGCGATGTGGCCCAGCTGAAAGGCAGCCAGCGGGGGCCCGAGCTGCAGGCGGGGCCCCCGGAGGGACCGGAGCTTGACGAGGCGGCGGAGGAACGTCTGGAGGCGAGACTGGATGAGGTGTTTCAGAACATCAGGGAGGTGCAGAGGCAGCTGGAGAGTCAGCACGCAGACACGGAGAACAGGCTGCACTCCCAGAATGCAATGCTGCACTATAACCTGACCAGCTTCAAGATGGACGTCGACATGAAGCTGAAACGCCACCAGAAGATGCTGCAGGTCAGTGACGATGCACGTCTGAGCAGACAAACAATAACAATAAACAATGATAACAATATTATTATTATTGCCATTGTTATTTATTTATTTATTATTATTATTGTTATTTTTGTTGTGATTGTTGTTGTGGTTGTTGCTGTTGTTGTGATTGTTGTTGTGGTTGTTGCTGTTGTTGTTGTGGTTGTTGCTGTTATTGTGATTGTTGTTGTGGTTGTTGCTGTTGTTGTGATTGTTGTTGTGGTTGTTGCTGTTGTTGTTGTGGTTGTTGCTGTTATTGTGATTGTTGTTGTGGTTGTTGCTGTTGTTGTGATTGTTGTTGTGGTTGTTGCTGTTGTTGTGGTTGTTGCTGTTATTGTGATTGTTGTTGTGGTTGTTGTGGTTGTTGTGGTTTTTGTTGTGGTTGTTGTTGTGGTTTTTGTTGTGTTGTTGTTGTGGTTGTTGCTGTTGTTGTTGTTGTTGTGGTTGTTGTTGTTGTTGTTTGTTGTGGTTGTTGTTGTTGTTGTTGTTGTGGTTGTTGCTGTTATTGTGATTGTTGTTGTGGTTGTTGTTGTTGTGGTTTTTGTTGTGGTTGTTGTTGTGGTTGTTGCTGTTGTTGTGGTTATTGTGGTTGTTGGGGTTTTTGTTGTTGTTGTGGTTGTTGGGGTTTTTGTTGTTGTTGCTGTTGTTGTTGTGCTTGTTGCTGTTATTGTGATTGTTGTTGTGGTTGTTGTTGTTGTGGTTTTTGTTGTGGTTGTTGTTGTGGTTGTTGCTGTTGTTGTGGTTGTTGTGGTTGTTGGGGTTTTTGTTGTTGTGGTTGTTGTTGTGGTTGTTGCTGTTATTGTGATTGTTGTTGTTGTTGTTGTTGTTGTTGTGGTTGTTGCTGTTATTGTGATTGTTGTTGTTGTGGTTTTTGTTGTGGTTGTTGTTGTGGTTTTTCTTGTTGTTGTGGTTGTTGTGGTTTTTGTTGTGGTTGTTGTTGTGGTTTTTGTTGTGATTGTGGTTGTGGTTGTTGCTGTTGTTGTTGTTGTGGTTGTTGTTGTGGTTTTTGTTGTGGTTGTTGTTGTTGTGGTTGTTGTGGTTTTTGTTGTGGTTGTTGTTGTGGTTGTTGTTGTTGTTGTTGTTGTGGTTGTTGCTGTTGTTGTGGTTGTTGTGGTTGTTGTGGTTGTTGTTGTGGTTTTTGTTGTTGTTGTGGTTTTTGTTGTGATTGTGGTTGTTGTTGTTGTTGCTGTTGTTGTTGTTGTTGTTGTGGTTGTTGTGATTGTTGTGGTTTTTGTTGTTGTTGTGGTTGTTGTTGTTGTCACTGAGGCTGTGAGCAACAGTTTCCGTATGATGAAACTCTGTTCACCTCTGATCTCAGGTCAGCCTGCAGGCTGTTAACACCACTCTGTCAGAGCTGAAGCTGGACCAGGACCAGGACCAGGACCAGGACTGGACCACTGAGAGACAACTCGATGATCACCTCCTGCTTCTTACCCCAACCCCCCTCCGGCCCCTGCAGCCCTCAGACTCTTCAGCCCTGTGGGAAGCCATCGAACGCCTGGACAACATGGTGGTCAACAACACGGTGAAGGTGAGTCCAAGCAACACACATTCATTACCCATCAGCCTGTGTGCAGCCTCTGTTACCCATGATGCACTTTATTAGACTACCAGGCTGTAAACATGTTTATTTCTGCTGTAAGTTGGACATTTTAACATGGGAGTCTGTGGGGACTGACTCACTGCTGGACTCACTCTGAAGATCTACAGAAAAGCTTCTAGAGCCCATATCCTGAACCCAACCAGAAGCCTGTCATTTTGAATTTGAGAGTACTTTAATTAACTCCTCCCAGAGTTGCGAAGTTTCATGGTCATTGAACGGTGTGTCTGCGGCGGCGCTGACAGAGGAAGGAGACCCAGCTCAAAGTTTTCTGTGTCCACATGTTGAAAACTCCACCTCTCTGCGCAGGTGAACGGGCTGATTGAGGACGTGGAGGTGAACTCGGGGAGCATCCAGCAGCTGAGGCGGGACTGTACGGAGCTGGAGAGGCAGCTGAACCAGACGGCCAGGAATACTCAGATCCTGTTCATGGAGACGGGGCTCGAGGTCGAAGACGCCAAGGTGGTGGTGCTGAGGCGGGTGGAGGAGCTGGCGGGAAATGTTACGCAGCAAAACAAGCAGCTGCAGGAAGTGGAGGCGGACATGGACTACCTGTGGGACTGCAAATGCAAAGGGCTGAAGGACACCGTGGAACGACTGGAGAGGGACGTCGCCAACGTGACAGCTCTGGCCAATGATAACAGGTTAGCCCTGGAGGAGAACAACGGGGAGGGGCTGGAGCAGTGGGGCGACGCCAGTGACTGGGAGACAGCGGTGGCGGTGCTTCAACGTGACCTCCAGCAGGTAACACACACATACACACACAGGATGATGTGATTTTGTATCCAAAGGTCAAAGGTCAGCCTCACTGTGACATCACAGTGTTCCTCGTGGTTCTGTCCTGCAGGTGAAGGAGTCTCTGGTCTCGGAGCAGACCAGGACCAGGACTCTGGGCCACAGCATGACCCAGCTGAACAGCTCGGTGATGGTGAGTCTGGATGAGCACTTGGGTCTGAAGGACGCGGACAGGAAGCTCAGGGAGGAGATGCAGCACCTGTCGTTGTCCTTCAACTCTCTGCTGAAGGACGCCATCCGCCACAGCGACGTGCTGGAGCTGCTGCTGGGGGAGGAGGTGATGGAGTACCTGGAGTGGTCCGTCGAGGACCAGGAGGCCAACTCCATCCCGGCCCTGAAGGGGCAGCTGAGGTTCCTGCAGGAGCAAGTGAGAGGACACAACCTGAGCATCACATCGCTGCTCGGCAACAAGCCAGGTACAAGCCGGGGGGCGGGGGGGGGTTTATCTCTCACTTCCTGTCCAGGTTCCCGGTTCCTGTCGTCTCTCTGTCTTTAGATCTGAGGTTTTTCTTTGTTTTCACTTTGTTTTCTCCTCCTTCTGTTCCCAGAAGACAGAGAGGAGGTGCCGTCTGCTGACCAGCCCTCCTCCCCCCACCTCCCCCCTCATGACTGGTTTCCAGGTGGCGTGAGGCGGAGCCAAGGAGGAGAAGCAGCCCGGGAGCGGCAGCTCCTCCTTCACCCTGCGGGGGGGCGTCCGGAGCTCAGAGGAGACGGCAGTGATCTGTGGAACCTGGAGAGGACGGTGGAGGAGCTGGAGCAGAAGGTGGTCCGTTTGGAGGAGAAGCCCTGCTCCTGCCCCAATGCCTCCTCTGAGAGGGAGGGGCTGCCCGGGGCCGTGGACGCCAAACTGCAGGCGGAGGTGACGTGGCTGAAGAGGGGGCTGGAGGAACACCTGAGGGTGTTCAAGAACGTCTTCAGCAACGCCGACGTGCTGACAGCGTCCGACGCCACGCTGGATCTGGAGAAGCTGTGGCAGCTGGTGAAGAGAGAGGGAGGGAGGAGGGAGAAGAAGAGAGGAGGAGGGAGGGAGGAGGCAGGAGGAGGAGGACACCATAGAAACAGGAGGGAGTCGTCAGGTGAGCTCTAAACCCAAACTCAAACTTCTATTTATGTTGTAAACGTAGATCTTCAGGATGTTTAAATGTGACAATAATGAGGAAACATCACTCTTCATATAGGGACATATATGTCATATATTATATTTCTGTATGGATCTCTCCTCAGATGTTCTGCCTGTCCCTCTCAGCCAATCAGAGGCCTCCCTGCTGTTTGTTGCGGGACCTCCTCTGAGCGCCTCAGGCAGCTTCCTCGTCTTCCAGCCATCTCTGAATTGGGGTCAGTTTTACTCTGGCGGCTCCTTCATGGCTCCGCTGGACGGGATCTACCTGTTCGTCCTCACCTTGGACCTGAGGCCAGGTCCAGCACATGTGGTCCTGAGGAAGGGGTTGGGTGAAGCTCCGGTGTCTCTGCTCCGACAGGAGGTGACGGAGGCTGGACCAGCTACAGGTGTGGGCCTCCTGCTGCTGAGGGAGCGGGAGGAGGTGAGGCTGGAACTGAGGGGAGGAGTGTGGGCGGAGTCAGAGGACAATGTGTTCACTGGGCTGCTGCTTCACCGAACCACCTGAGGCCCTGTGGACCAATCAGCTGACCACCGGAGGAAAGACCCTGATCAGAGACTGTGGGGGGGCGGAGTCACTGAGGCTCAGAATTAGAGATGAAAAAAAAAAAAAGAATTGAATTTGCTGAACTCCAGACGCAGTTTACAAAGTAAAACATCAAGAACCTGAAACAAGATCAGATCTGATAAAACTGACTGACACTCCACCAACGTGTTGACAGGCGGATGTCCAACATGTCCAACTGGACGAGGGGTTCAGGAACCACAGATACAAGTCTCCTCCCTCAGAGCACGTTTGGTTCAGATCTGGAGTCAGCACATGGCTAGCCTAGCTTAGCATAAAGACTGGAAACAGAGGGAAACAGCTAGCCTAGCTCTGTCCAAAAGCTCAAACACCTCTAGAGCTCAGTGTGTTGGATCATTGACTGACTGATATAGGGGATGGTAGATAGTGATGTCACCAGAGTGTCCACTCTGTCCTTAATTACGCAGCTGCCCACCTCTGCCACAAGAGGGCGCAAATGCGTCAGTTGGCTGCTTCTCCAACACAGTGACCTACAGGTTGTAAATGTAAAACTCACAGTTACGTCTGTACAGCGTCTCTCTGTGGCCAGTGTGCACATTTTCTGGGTTTCAGTTGCTGCACCGACTGTTGAACTTAAATAGTTCCAGTAACTTTCTCTAAAACTACAAACTCTGGACTCGACATCTCAGTCATCTGCAGAGCTGCTGGGAGGGGCATGTTTGAAGGTTGGACAGAGCTAAGCTAGCTGTTTCCCTCTGCTTCCAGTCTCTATGCTAAGATAAGCTAATCATGTCCTGACTCCAGCTCCAACACCTCAGTCAGCTGATGGACTAGAACAGACTTGGTAAAGTTTCTGCCTGCTGCTTCAACCTCATCAATATTGATTGATCTGATTGTCTTGACTGATCATGAGATTAAAATTCTGCCCCCGGATCAACTGTTGCATCGATCTGAAGCTGAGGAGAGAAAAATATCTGACTTCCCATCAGCATGTAAAATCATCTTTTAAAGTACCAGGAGAAACAGTCTGTGTCAACTGAGTTCCATATTTTACATGAAGAAAATATTTGTATGTAAAGTCACAGTGTGTGTAATGTTGTAAACAACCAGTATGATGATGTAAAATCACAGAGCAGTATATATTTATGTAAAGGAACGGCTGAGCCGAACGTTAACCTGTCACCAGCCTGTAACTTAATAAAAAGCTTTATCTACATCAGTGTGTGTGTAATGTCACAGCAGAGAAGAGGCAGAATCATGTCCTCTTCTTGTTGCACATGTGGAGAGTCAATTCAACAGTAAAGTTTCCTCCAGTTATTTAAAGGTGCAGAATTAATTTATTGAAGACAGCAAGTGAGGGGCGCTCACATGACATACAATCACATGTTACCAGAGGGTATAACACATCCGCTGTGCAGCTACGTCATCAGATTGGAGGCTACAGTGAGCCACTATCAGAAAGTGATGACACGGTCCATCCAGAGGTACCGTCATATTATAGTGAAGCATAAAAAGTAACAGTATAGTAAGGAATAAAAACTCATAGTAAGTTATGAAAAAGTCATAGTTATAGTAAGACATAAGTAATTTATAGTATCAAAGGGCATAAAAAGTCATTATAGTAAGGCGTAAATATGTCAAAGTAGAGTAAAGCATAAAAATGTCATAGTAAAGTAAATAATAGAAACTCATGATATAGTAAGGCATAAAAAGTCATAAAAACATCATAGTATATTTAGGCATAAAAGGTCATAAAAATGTCAGTATAGTAAGGCAAAAAATGTCATAGTATTGTAAGGCAAAAAGATTTCATAGTATAGTAAGGCATAAAAAGTCACAAAAAGATTTCATAGTATAGTAAGGCATAAAAAGTCACAAAAATGTCATAGTATAGTAAGGCATAAAAAGTCACAAAAATGTCATAGTATAGTAAGGCATAAAAAGTAATAAAAACATCATAGTATAGTAAGGCATAAAATGTCATAGTATAGTAAGGCATAAAAAGTCATAAAAACATCATAGTATAGTTAGGCAAAAAATGTTGTAAAAATGTCATAGTATAGTAAGGCAAAAAATGTAATAAAAATTATATAGTTTAGTAAGGCAAAAAACATCATAGTACAATAAGGGAAAAAATGTCATAAAAATGTCATAGTATAGTAACGCAAAAAATGTCATAGTATAGGAAGGCATAAAAAGTCACTAAAATGTCATGGTATAGAAAGTCATAAAAATCTCATAATATAGGAAGGCATAAAAAGTCATAAAAGCATCATAGTATAGAAAGGCATAAAAAGTCATTAAAATGTCATGGTATAGAAAGTCATAAAAATGTCATAGTATAGTAAGGCAAAAAAATCATAGTAGAGAAAGGCATAAAAAGTCATTAAAATGTCATGGTATAGAAAGTCATAAAAATGTCATAGTATAGTAAGGCATAAAAAGTCATAAAAACATCATAGTATAGTAAGGCAAAAAATGTCATAAAAACATCATAGTATAGTAAGGCAAAAAAAGTCATAAAATGTCATA
>NW_019524921.1:300753-302820 GCF_002814215.2 Seriola lalandi dorsalis
TTCATAGTATAGTAAGGCATAAAAAGTCACAAAAAGATTTCATAGTATAGTAAGGCATAAAAAGTCACAAAAAGATTTCATAGTATAGTAAGGCATAAAAAGTCATAAAAATGTCATAGTATAGTAAGGCATAAAAAGTCATAAAAACTTCATAGTATAGTAAGGCAAAAAATTTCATAGTATAGTAAGGCATAAAGAGTCATAAAAATGTCATAGTATGGTAAGTCATAAAAAGTCATAAAAATGTTATAGTATAGTAAGGCAAAAAAATCATAGTTGAGTAAGGCATAAAAAGTCATAAAAATGTCATAGTATGGTAAGTCATAAAAATGTTATAGTATAGTAAGGCAAAAAAATCATAGTTGAGTAAGGCATAAAAAGTCATAAAAATGTCATAGTATAGTAAGGCATAAAAAGTCATAAAAACATCATAGTATAGTAAGGCAAATAATGTCATAGTATAGTAAGGCATAAAAAGTCATAAAAACATCATAGTATAGTAAGGCAAAAAATGTCATAAAAATGTCATAGTATAGTAAGGCATAAAAAGTCATAAAATGTCATAGTATAGTAAGGCATAAAAAGTAATAAAAACATCATAGTATAGTAAGGCAAAAAATGTCTTAAAAATGTCATAGTATAGTAAGGCATAAAAAGTCATAAAATGTCATAGTATAGTAAGGCATAAAAAGTCATATAAAAACATCATAATATAGTAAGGCAAAAAATGTCATAGTATAGTAAGGCATAAAAAGTCATAAAAACATCATAGTATAGTAAGGCAAAAAATGTCATAGTATAGTAAGGCATAGAAAGTAATAAAAACATCATAGTATAGTAAGGCAAAAAATGTCATAGTATAGTAAGGCATAAAAAGTAATAAAAACATCATTGTATAGTAAAGCAAAAAATGTCTTAAAAATGTCATAGTATAGTAAGGCATTAAAAGTCATAAAAAAGTCATGGTATAGAAAGTCATAAATATGTCATAGTATAGGAAGGCATAAAAAGTCATTAAAATGTCATGGTATAGAAAGTCATAAAAATGTCATAGTATAGGAAGGCATAAAAAGTAATAAAAATGATATAGTTTAGTAAGGCAAAAAACATCATAGTACAATAAGGGAAAAAATGTCATAAAAATGTCATAGTATAGTAAGGCAAAAAATGTCATATTATAGGAAGGCATAAAAATTCATAAAAATGTCATGGTATAGAAAGTCATAAAAATGTCATAGTATAGGAAGGCATAAAAAGTCATTAAAATGTCATAGTATAGGAAGGCATAAAAAGTCATTAAAATGTCATGGTATAGAAAGTCATAAAAATGTCATAGTATAGGAAGGCAAAAAATGTCATAAAAATGTCATAGTGTAGTAAGGAAAAAAATGTCATTGTATAGTAAGGCAAGAAAAGTCATAAAAACATCATAGTATTGTAAGGCAAAAATAGTCATATAAAAATCATAGTATAGTAAGGCATAAAAAGTCATAAAAACGTTATAGTATAGTAAGGCATAAAGAGTCATAAAAATGTCATAGTATGGTAAGGCAAAAAAAGTCATAAAAATTTCATAGTATAGTAAGGCATAAAAAGTCATAAAAACATCATAGTATAGTAAGGCAAAAAATGTCATAAAAATGTCATAGTATAGTAAGGCAAAAAAATGTCATAGTATAGTAAGGCATAAAAAGTCATAAAAATGTCATAGTATAGTAAGGCAAAAAAAGTCATAAAAACTTCATAGTATAGTAAGGCATAAAAAGTCATAGTATAGTAAGGCATAAAAAGTCATAAAAATGATATATAAAAAGTCATTAAAATGTCATGGTATAGAAAGTCATAAAAAGTCATATAAAAATCATAGTATAGTAAGGCATAAAAAGTCATAAAAACATCATAGTATAGTAAGGCAAAAAATGTCATAAAAATGTCATAGTATAGTAAGGCAAAAAAATGTCATAGTATAGTAAGGCATAAAAAGTCATAAAAATGTCATAGTATAGTAAGGCAAAAAAAGTCATAATATAGTAAGGCATAAAAAGTCATAAAAATGTCATAGTATAG
>NW_019524922.1:0-663 GCF_002814215.2 Seriola lalandi dorsalis
TCCTATAGGCTAGATACCTGTACTGACTAAAACAACTGGACAGGGCATTTAGTCTTGCAAACATATATCTATATTATGTCTCACAATTTTTTTTATGGATCCAGTGAATCTTACAGTTTTTTTATTATCACTGATTATAAGTGCCTCCTCATTTGATGTAAATAAATGCTTGATTGTTACTAAAGAAATGACTCCTCTGATTCATATATTATATGCACACTATCTGCTGATAGAAGAACTTTACAAATCAAAGAGCAGCTAAACTAATTTATTTGAGGGTGAGTTACTCCATTTGTGGTCTGTTATTACCATTGTAAAATGATGTGCAGTGAAGTAAAACAAGACTGCCTGACATCTTTTATTTAGATTGAAACTATGTTTTTATAAAGAAGCAAAACGTACTGGTGTATTCCTCTCAACCATAAAGTACCATAGTCAGTGCGGTATTGTCACAACCAGACTTATACACAGGACGCAGATGCAGGGTATCAGAGTCTTTATTAGTAATTCCGGTTTAATTCCAAGGCAGAGAAAAAAACAGGCTATGAAATATTATCTATGACGTGCTTCTTCACGAAGAAGCAGGGTTAATCAATACCAAAAATAAAAATCACTCCAATAAGGGAGGAAAAAGACTACAGGGAACATAAACAGAAAATCACT
>NW_019524922.1:5954-60989 GCF_002814215.2 Seriola lalandi dorsalis
TACAGCTCTGAACTGTAACTGATACGTGCTGATTTTCCTACAGCTGCTGCTAGACCCTGCAATTAACCAGCAGTAGAAGGTCTCAGTGGTCTTGGAGGTCTATAGTTAATCTGTGAGTTAGTCATGTGGCTTGTTCCTTGCCCAGTAAGGTCTTTCTGTATACGGAGGAGGAGCTTAAAATCAGCTCTAAATTTAACAGGAAGTTAAACTGGACTAATGTGGTCTCTCATGTCTCCTCTGGTTAATAGCCAAGCTGCAGAGTTTTGAATAAGCTTAGGTCTCTCAGTGGTAAAAAAAAAAAGTGCCTTGCAGTGATCGAGTCAGCCTGAAATGAATGCATGAAGCACGTCAGGAGGAGGTTGTGGTGGATGAATGAATATGAAACAGGAGAGCGGTGTTCGATTCCCATGTTGTTTCTATTATCCATCACCGTTTGTTGTTATTACTGTAACCATGACAACAAAGATCGTCTAAAGTTGACAAAGTACTTATTTCAACCTGAATCACGCCATGAGCATTACTATAGTAACCATGGCGACAAAGGTAGGCACACCGCTCTCGGTACAGTCTGCGTGTTTATTATTGTATTGACAACCAAGATCTATTTCAGGAGACACTCCTATGGGTCATATCAGGGTCATCATATCGATGTTGTAATTTCCACAGGTTATTAAACAGCATTTCTCTTTTTGATTTGATTGTTCATCCATTTATTTATTGCTAGAAGACGGGTAGTAATGGAGTTTACAGCTGCAGCATCATTCGGTTCAGCAGAGATGTACAGTTGTGTGTCATCAGCGTAACTATGGAAACATACATTGTGCTGATGACATCACCACATGGCAGCATGTACAGTGAGAATAATAATGAACCAAGGCAGCAGATTTCAGGTTTCTCAGAGACACCTGTCAACACAAACCAGAGCTGGTTTCAAAATAAATGGATCTCCAGTCTTATTACTTTTTATTCTCCATAAATCTCTTAACTCTGCTTATTTAATTGTTCCAAAATCTAAAAATAATCTTTCCTCATGCAGTTCCTGTCCTGTTGAATAAACAAGACTGTTTACCTTTTCAAATCTATTTCTTCATGTTGCTTTTCTTCATCAGTGTTTGTTCCACTAACACCTGAGTCTTACTTTGTTAGTTACCTAAACTCTGCTGTTGTTATAGCCACATTCTTAGCTGTATGTTTGAGATTGTGTTTACTACAGTCTATGAGACTTCATATGTTAACAGGCACAGACTCTTTTCTTATGTCATCTGCATGAATGAATTAAAAAAAAATCCTGTGAGACTCTTCACATACAGTAGACATGAGAGTCTTGTTTTATGTCTTGACCTTCTGTTTGGTCCCTGATCAACAAATCTGATCAGATTTTATAAAACAACAGCGGGTTCAAAACATTAAATGATCAAAGTAGTTGAATTTATTAAATATTAATTCAGTTTTCATCTAGGTCAGTGCTGAAGCCTTGTGTACTGATCTGTGTCTGAATAGAGACTGAACTAACATTTACTTAACAGACACCAAAAACATTCTAACCCATGATTCTGATTCCAGGTCTGGAAAAGTTAAACTGCAGCACCTGCCCCCAGACCCTCAGAGGCCCTTACCTGTCTGTGTAATCAGGTTTCGTTTAAGAGGCTTCAGCCCTTAATAAATCAGATCAACTGTGAAATCACTTTGTGTGTTTGTTGAAGTAGAGCGCAGGTCTACTTAATTAATTACACTCTTTATGTGTACCCGGTCTCATTTTTTGGAGTTGAGGGTTAGGTCTTTTTTTATCTGATGTTTTCCTTGTACTTGGCCAGCAGAAAGAAAAATGTGTAAACACGCTAAAGCAGTCAGAGCTTTTATTCTTTTACCTCACTGGTGAAGCTCAGGTCTTTAACATTACACCTCTTGTCTTTCTGTAGCTGAGGTTTTCCCTGTAGTTGGCAGCAGAAGGACAAATGTTGTGTAACCACAATGAAGCAATCAGAACTGTGAACAGGAACCCAAACAGGAAAAAGTCAAACAGTCCTCAGACTGTCACTGAGTGTCAACCCACACAATTTAACCACAAGCAAAGAGAAATGAACGGACACTGACACCAAGTGAAAAGTCGTGTTCTTTGTTGGTTCTCAGAGTCACAAACTTGCAGAGTGCAAAGCAGCAGCCGCTGGTTCAGCCTCAGGGAGCTGTACAGATGCGCATTAAGAGCTCACAGACCTCCGGAGACCGTCTGAGTCAGTCCAAGTCCATGGTGCTGCAGGAGTCTGACCTCCCACAGAAACCTGTACGTAAACTACAAACAACTGCAAAGTAAACTAAAAAAGCTGCAGTTCACTTTTTAACTGATCCGTTCCATCTGCAGATCTCCCGGCATCGCAGGAACCAATCTCAGCACAACGTTGCTGTTGCAGGAGCTGCAGTGTTTGAACCAGTGGTAAGAAAGAACATATCACTAAACAAACTGAACATCAGCTCCAAACTCAGGCCTGTCTGAGGCCTAAACACATTGTTCTCTGTTCAGAAACTTTATTTCCACACAAATCGATTCTGCAGACCTTACCAACAGACACAGTATGTGTGTCTGTTCACAGTTTATATTTATTTCATACACTTCTGTCTCATCACATATTCAATTTCAACTTTCCTCCAAAACCAAGCCTTGTCACCCTCAGCCAACATCGTCTGTGTTTTACTTTATCTCTATTTTAATGCAATCATTTAATGTTACATATTCACTGATAAAAAAATATCAGGACAGAAATGATTACAAAGGCACAAAGATTAACTCTAGTGTTGAAGTCAAATAAACTTGTTTTAGAATTAAATGAGTGAATACTTCTGTTAATGCATGTACCTGCATGTGTTTCTACAGGTGGAACTGAAAGGTGAACACCTGAATGTGGCTAAAATCTCAGACAGTGGTAAGAAGCAGAGGAAGAACTGGACTTCAATGTGGACCGTGTTGACCTTAGACCAGCTACTGTTTAATAAAGACAGACAACAAGAATCTGCTCAGGTATCAAACTGATCTCCTATCTACTTTATCTAGTTTCACTTTGTTATCTCTTCTTTATCTCTACTCAATCTATTGTTTATCTCCACTTCATCTTTACTGTATCACTACTTCATCTCTTCAGACAGACAAGAATCTGGTCAATTATCTCATCATCTGTATTGTATCTCTACTTTATATCTATTCTATGAAGAGAAAACACACGGCCGATCTCATATGAATATATTTCCTTTCTGTCACTCTGTAGATTTTTGAACAAACTGAACTGACTTTTATAAAGTTCAAATTTTTCATTGGTTAATGCAACCAATGATGTTTATCTGGGTCCAAGTCAATTAATTTAATTGATTATATTAGATTATGTAGTATTACAAAGGTCAAATTAAACTTGGTGTACCTGCAGCTGAACAGATTCTGAATTAATATTTTTTATTTCTAACTTCGTCATGTGTCATCATTTTGTCTGTGTTCACTCTCTCTGCTCAGAAACCAGGAAGTAAGACAGATGTGGTCCAGCTGTGTGGAGCTGTTGTCGAATGGACAACAGAGAAGTCGAGCAGGAAAAATGTGTTCCAGGTAACAAACCTGTCACACTTTACACTGAACCAGGATTCAGGTTGAAGGCTGAAGCTGTTTCTCTCCCTTCCTTCTGTTCACAACAGATCACAACAAACACAGGAAGTGAGTACCTCCTGCAGGTTGAGAGTAACTCCACTGCCAACAAATGGTATGACGCCATCAGAAAAGCTGTCAACTCTTCAGTAAGAACTCACTTCTATTTAAACCAGCTATTACTTCTATTGTCATGTTTTGACTTTTATTTTTGCATTGTCCGTTTACAAACTGTCAACAACAGCTCAGAACCCACAGATATTTAAGTATGATTGAAAATATTCAGATAACTGTGATAAAAAAACTAAAAATTTCAGACACAGGTGGATGGAATATCCTTCAGAAAGAGAAACTCCAGCCCTTCTTTGGATTATTGGTGAAATAAAACTCTTTTTCTGTTTAGACTAAAGCAGATGGAGGTTTTCCCCTACGGAGGTCAAACAGCACAGAGTACCTGCCCAGACACAGCTCCCTATCTGGCTATGGCTCAGCCTCCCCCAACCCCAAGCAACGCAACCCGGTTCACAGACGCTCCATCAGTGAGTGACTATGTCACTATTATCTTAGTGGAGCATTTAACAGCTAAAGAGATGGTGGAGACCAAACACAGCTAAAAGAGAGGGAACACTGGACTTGGATTCGTCAGGTGACACAAACAGCACTCCACATGAATCATCATGTTGATCTGCTGGATGTAGAAATACAGTACATATTAGACACTACTTCATAAATGTCAGATGTATTTATAGAACATGTGCAGAAAGACTCAGTTATTTCAGGTTTAGTGTTCATGTTTTTGTGCAGACATGTTTGGCGGCTCAAAGCTGAAACACAGTACCTCGGACAGCGCTGACAAGAACGGAGTAAAGAACAGACTGAAGAAGTTCATCACCAGACGTCCATCCATGAAGACGCTACAGGAGAAAGGCCTCATCAAAGGTGTCTGCCTTTTGTTTACATGTTGAACCCATTAACACACAAATCCCCCTTTTCTTTCTTCCTAAGCAGCTTTAAACATGTTCAAGTCCAAATGAATCATTATCATAAAATGAAGTTTATCATGCTGTTGTGGCTCTACATTGAAGTAGCCTACTGTGATGTTTCAACATGTCTGCTCCATCATTTCAAACATATTTTACCACAATTCATCTTTGAATACTTTGAGATCTCCATTAGAATTTCAATACAGTTCTGCTGATTTGAATAACTAACAGTGTTAGTGGCAGGTGTAATGACGTGTTTCTGTACTTCAACCCTTAAATGATCAACTGTGCTGCAACATGAACTGTTAAACCTACAGTAACTTCCATGTTCATGTTGTAATGTCTGACTCAGATCGAGTGTTTGGGTGCCATCTGTTGACTCTATGCGAACGTGAAGGAACCACGGTGCCCAAGTTCGTTCAGACCTGTTTGGACGCCGTCAATAAACGAGGTACATCCGTTAACAGCTGCTGCTGATATATTACTGCAGAGGAAACCGGAGAGAGACCTCATCCAGCACACTCAACCAGCAAAAGCCAGTACATGTGGATCCAGTACAGCTAGTTCTTTGTGGATCTACTGGTTGATGCCAGTTTATGTATTGTTTCATATATTTTCTAATCAGCTGTGTGATTGTGTTTTCAGGTCTGGAGGTCGATGGAATCTACAGAGTCAGTGGAAATCTGGCTACAATCCAGAAACTTCGCTTTGTGGTCGATCAAGGTCAGTTCAACACAAAACTGATTGCACCTGCTCCAATCCTGTCTCCTACAAAATACATTTAAATTCTACCACTTTACAACAGAAAACCATACCACAAGGATTACAGCTTCATATAGCAGTTAAATGTCCTTCCCTTGTCACAGCCTGGCTCAACGGCTGGACAACCAGAAAGGGGAGATAACACAAGTTCAAATAAGGTATTTACAAAAAGGTAAATTAGATTCAGGCCGGCCAATAACTGAAAAGTAATGAACAGAAGAAAGGCCACAGTTGCCATCAGATCTGCTAGGAGCGAAGGATAACCAACACACCAACAGTCGGAGCGTCAACAGAGAGGACAGGCAGAGAGCAAGCGAACTCAAACAGAACTGAATGGGGATGTCTTTATGGTGCACACCGGGCCCAGGTGTATCACATCAGGCTGATGAGATTCCTGCATTCAGCGGGACACCTAGTGCTTCAGTTTCAGTGTACACATTATTACAGTCATGTATGTTAAATGATCTCGTGTATATGCCCTAGAGGAGGACCTGGACCTGGACCACAGTCAGTGGGAGGACATCCATGTCGTTACAGGAGCGCTAAAGATGTTTTTCCGTGAGCTGCCAGAGCCGCTGTTCCCCTTCAGGTTCTTCCAGCCGTTTGTGGAGGCCATCAGTGAGTAAAAACTGATCAAAAAATATGAAATAAAAATAGAATAACAGTAGAAACAACATATCTTCTGACATCAGAAGTGGATGAGATTCACCGTGGGGAGTCCTTTGAGGAGTACTGCAGCATAATGGGGTGTTGGACCGTTATGAGTTCTTTGGTCTGGCAGGAAGTCAAACACGTTTCCAGTTGGTCTCAGCCTCCATCACGGTCGTCTTGTCTAACAGATCCTGGTTTTCTGCTGTCAAACAGTGGATTCTTCCTGCCAGGTTAGAAGTGGGTTGTACAATGTTTGCAATTGGTTGTATAGTCAGCAGTTCACACAACCACCAGAGAAACAGTAATAAATGACAATTCATGAAACAGAAAAATCACAATTAGTTATTGATTAGGCCAGTGGCAGCCAGGATAGATGAGTTTTTCAGGCTGGCAGGTGGTTCAGGCATTTGATCAAGGTGTGTCCTGGGCACCTTCCATCGCATGGTGTTCTGGGCATGTCCAATGACACCAAAACAACATACTGAAGAGATCACACTGAACATCTCAGTTCCCAGGACCAGCTGGAAACATCTGGTTGTTGTTAAGTTGTTAGGCCTGCTGCTATCACAACCTGCCTCTGGATTAGTGGCAGAGAACGGATGGAAAAAGACAAGGAAAACAAAATAGATTAATATAGGCCTACACAAATGTATACAGCGCACATCTATCTATAACATAAGATAATCTATATCTATAACACCATATGCATGGTTCTTTACATGTTAAACTGAAGTACACATGCAAAGCTACAACACTGTGCACACATTAAAATATGATACTATACACTCATTAGAACAACTGCCTCTGTCATTCCTCTGAACAGAGATAAAAGAATCCAAACACAAAATTCAGGCTGTGAAGAAACTCATCCAGGAGCTACCCAGACCCAACCAGGACACCATGAAGCTGCTCTTCAGCCACCTGCACAGGTATGTCTACCATTCACTCAAACTCTGTTGAAATGTTGAAATCCATGTTTACGTGTTTAACATCCCTTGTTCAGAACTTCATTTAGTTGCTTGACCATTAATAAGAGGCTTCTTACATTCAGTAAGTTGTCTCCATCAGCAAAGTTGTCTGATGTTACTGGTTCTGGTTCTTGGAAACAGATTTATGGACTGAATTGAGTTTCACTGAGAATTTGACAGGAAACAGGAACAAATCAGCTGACAAACAAGTAAACCATGTAAGTAGAATGCTGACATTTATAAAAAAGGTAAGAGCTGAGGACAGGATGTGATACAGCTGGTGGAGCTCAGGTCTGACTGCAGCACACCTGTCTCCACTCTGTCACTGTGGAGGAGGGACAGGTGTCTTTAGTGTTTCTATCAGATCACTACATTGATTTACCTTCTTTCTCAAGCTGCACCATGAGAGTGAGCAGAGAGAGAGAGAAAGAGAGAGCTTCTGTTTAAATAGACAGGGAGACACTAGGTGGATTTCCTGTGCAGTCAGTCTGTTGTATCACCGCAGAGCAGAGGGACACTTTGAAGAGACTGTGATGACAGTGGATCAGACAACAGGAGAACGAAATCCTCCACCAGACAGAAAGTTTAAAACTGCACAGACGAAACAGACAAAACAAGGAGACTGCTGCTGCAGTGCCTAGAAGTGAAGAGTTACACCTGAGCTGCACCTCTTCAATTTATACAGTGCCCTGGGGCAAAGAAACTACACAAATTCCTCCTCAAATGTAAATTACATGGATGTAAATATCACAATGTTTGGTTTTAAGTTTGTACCTGTATTCTTATGTAATAAACAATATATAAATAACAAATCACCCTATAGTATAATGCAGTGAAATTTAAAACACTGCAGCTGGTTATTGTGGATCTTACAGCCTGTATTTTTTTGCTGCTTTTCAGAGTTCTGGCCTTTTCCAGGAAGAACCTGATGTCCACTCAGGGCATCGGTATCGTGTTCGGCCCGACACTGATGTGGCCTGAGCTGGACGCAGGAAACATGGCAGTCAACATGGTCTACCAGAACCAGATTGTGGAGTTCATCCTGATCGAGAGCAGAGAGATCTTCAACCTGGACAGGAAGTAAAAGTTCCTGAGGTGGAGCTGATCATCTGACGGACTCACATTTACACATCAAAGCTAAAAAATAACCAATTTACTTCTGAGATGTTATTGTTTTAAAACAGAAGCCATGCCTGGTTTGGGCTGGACTGTAAAAAATAAATGGATGGTTTCTGGTCAGAACATATTTTGAAGATAATTTTTTAATTACGACAAACGGATCAGCTCACGGTGTCTGTCCAACAGTGACCACTGCTGTCACCTGCCTCATTTCAAAACATTTTTTAAGGTACATCAAAAACTTCCCAACGAGTTTCAGAGATTCCTGTCCGTCCATCTATCCATCAGCTATACCACTAATCCTATGAGGGTCATGGGGGGGCTGAAGCCGATACCAGCTGTCACAAGGAGTATATTTATAGTGTATAGCTGTACAGAAATAATAATCTTGTTGATATTGAAGAAATGATAAACTCGTACTATGGGATGATTAATCATGGTCATGTTTTAGATCTGAGTGCAGGAGACAAAGTCGGTTCAACATTATTAACTTTACTCCACTTTACGCCAGAATAAGTCAGTGTGAAATATTGATGCACAGTCATATTTTTGACCTACAGATTCTAAACAGAACATTAACAGTGACCCCACATTGACAGAGCCCACACTGCGCACAAGAGCACCCAGATCAGTAACAGTCCATTTCCAGAACCACAAGGTGAGGCACAGCTGCCTCCAGCTGCCTGGCAGAGGACGACGTTCAGGTGAATGAGTGCAGGATATTTGTTTAAGCAGTGTAATTGATGTAACTTACAGACATAAGAAAGCTTCAGCAAAGAAAAATCAAGTCACAGAATTTTTCCTGCAAGCCTGAAATTATTTGAGAAGGATGGAAACATCAAGATGTTTGGTAACTCTCGAGTCACGGCAGAGGGTCTACATGCTTATGGCATCAGCATGGAGACTCCAGCTGGGTTAGGGTTAACCTTAACCCTGTGGGGGTCTGGCAAGTGAGGAATGGTGGAACAGAATTTCAGAACTGGAGGCTGCTGGGCTGAACATGTGGTAGAGGGAAAGGCAGGTGGGGAGGGACTCTGTTAGATTCGTCAGGGAAGGGCAGGAACCGGAGCTGAGGCAGGCAGACAGGACATGAATAATACCGCGGCACAAGGAAAGTGAGGTCAGACTGATGTTTTAAATAATCACGAGGAAACAAACAAACCTTTACAGAGAGGCCTAGATGTGTACCACTCCGGTAGACTGAATAATCTGGCCAAGAGGGACTGTAAAACCAGGGCTGAAATACTGCTGGCTGATAAGATGACGTGAGTCAGGAGAGGAACCAGGGAGGAGACATAGGAAAAGCCAGAGAGAGAGAGAGAGAGAGAGAAAAAGAAAAAGAAGAGAGAGAGAGAGAGAAAAAGAAAAAGAAGAGAGAGAAGAGAGAGAGAGAGAGAGAGAGAGAGAGAGAGAGAGAGAGAGAGAGAGAGAGAGAGGAGACACGGGGTGGAGACCAAAGGAGAATGGGGAACACACCTGGAGCCTGGACCAGGACCATGGCAGTTCTTCCAGTTTTTAAAATGGGAGACAAACACAGCTTTACTAACTACACACCAGTGTCCTGGGTTAGGACTGCTGTCCTGCTTTCACTTTGTTTGTATGAAAACTTGATCGTTTTAATGAAAAGAATTAAATTGTTGAGTGAGAGTCAGTTCGGCTTTCAGACAATTGATCTACAGCTTTGATATGAATGAATTTAAGAATTATATAGCATTTGATCATACCATCTTAATTCTTTAAATAACATACTGTATGTCGTGAGAGTAGTTCTAACCTATTTAAAAATATTTAAGGATGTGTTCATTTATTCATTTTAACTAAATTAAGTTTTTTTTGTTAAATTCCAGGACACATCATCATCAGGCGTTTCGGCCACTAGGAAGGCCGTATAATATCTGTTGTGTGAATTGTGCAGTTTGTTTTACAATTCAAAGCCACAAAAGAGACCAAATATGACACATGATGAAATTTATTTCAGTATGACAGATCCACCTGTGCTTCAGTCATTTTCTTTTCCTTCCTTTCCTCATGAATATTTTTTATCATCTTCATGAATATACACAAAAAAATCCCTGGCTGATCCTTTAGTTCACTTGTGCTGGGAGTCAAAATAAAACCTTTGAAGGTTTTTTTACTCTGTACTTCATTCAGATAATGTTCATATAGAAACATATCAACATCAATAATAAAAAGTGTAACCCTGTCACAATGACACTGACACACATCAATTTATTTTAACCCCATTTCATGTTTGTCTGTACCACGCTGTAAGACGGTTGATAAATGTGTAGTTACGTGTTATACTCATTTCTGCACATCAGCAAATAATACATGTTTTAATGGACCTTGAATTTATTCGCACAAGTCAGCAGGTTATAGATTAGTTTCTAATTGAGCTGGAAACACAAATACAGTGGAAACTGCTTATAGTGATAGATATAGTGGGAATTGTTGGGTTTCTCTCTATAATAAAGTAAGGTCTTGGCCTTACCCTGTAAAGTGCTGTGAGATAATGTACTCTGTGATTGGCCGCTGTACAAATAAAATTGAATTGAAAAATTTAATATGGTCCAGGCATTTTGAGCAGAGAGAGCAGGAAGTCATTACACAGTGTCTTCAAACACCTGGTTCAGTGTTGAAAGAGTCTCAGTATATGACAGCTAATCATTTTTCATATGTTGTATGAAAAGATCCAGAACGAACATGATGACTGTAAAATAATTATTTCAACTGTATTTGTATAGAAATTATTCTGATCACTGTAACTGATCGTTATAATCAGCTGATCACTATAATCAGCTGATCACCGTAGTCAGCAGGTAGGGGTTAAAGTAAAGTGACCATAAACGCTACAGATAACACGACTTCCTGAAAGATCAGCATCGAGTCAGTGGGGAACATCATTTACTTCCTGTTATTCAACCAATCGTTGAACAGGAGTGTTAATAATAACAATACATTTGTGATGGTCAATCAGTATGAAAGTCCAACGGTCACCTCACTGCTGTGTTACTGTCCACAACCTTCAACACACTGCAGGATACACAACAACTGCACCAAAGTTTAACACATCAAGTCCACAGACTCACAGACACTGCTGCTATAAAGACTCACGACACACAGCAGCAAGTAAGCACTGTTTTACACTGAAGAAAAATCACATATGCAGAAACACTTTGAGTAGCTGATGAATACTGTTCCAACAAAGTAAAGACTTTCCATTGATAACATTTATAAAAAACTTCAGAAATAATGTTGAAATATCAAAGACCAATATCAGTGTCAACGCTTTCAGTCCATGAAACGTTAGGAATAATAAAACACCTTGTATCATTATACTGTTTAAAAATCACAAGATAGTGTAACATAAAAATTATCTGTCCCAAGTCACAATAATATTCTACCTTAATTACTGTTTGTGTTCGTTTTATGTATTTGTGTATTTGTCCTATTTCACTTCCGCTTAAAGATCATTATAAATCTGTCTCATGAGGTCAAAATATGAGATTTGACTCGGTGTCAGGAAAGTCACAATATTATGAGAAATAAAGACGCAGTTTGACCAAATGGCTCTGTAAGTTTACAAGAAAAATAACACTGAGGTAAAACTGTATTTTTAGAAATGAATTTAATATTAACAGTATTCACTGTTTGCAATACATGTTGATAGTATACACACAATGAAGTTAGAAATACTGTTTTATCATGAAATGTAAAATTATAAAGTTATGAGTGTCCAACTTTATACTTAATATTATGTTAGAAAACATTGTTTTTATTGTAAAATTACAGCTATATCTCATAATATAACTTTCACTATATTAGCAACATTTTACCTTTATTTCCTGATAGTGGACACAATACTGTCACAATATTATATTTTACTTATTTATATTAATTTCTCTGCCGAGTCTGGTTTCATCCTGATAAAGGACAAATCCAAATGATCACTTTTGATTCAAATCCCTAAGAGATCCCTATGAGATATAATAAAAACTATAAATAAACTATAATAAACTATACATGTCTTATTTTGATTTTATTTTTGCTTTTATTTTTTATCATTCCTAACTTTTCATTCATTTTGTCTTTTATAACAGGTCTGAACTGCTGATCCTCATTAAAATAAATATTGAACTTGTTCAACTCATCAAACTGAACTGATCTCATCAGACAAACAGCACCAGAGCTGACTGATGTTCCGTCAGAAACAAAAGAGAAAGACAGAAGAAAGCACTTGTTGGCTGTTAAGGTGGAATGGCTGTTAAGGTGGAAAGCTGTGGAAATGAGGAGTCTGGTTCCAGTAAAGGCAGAGCGGTGAGAATAGGAGAATTCAGAAATCCAAAAATCCACAGAGAAGAAAACTGATCCAGTCGTCTAACTGTGAAGACAGGAAGTGATGAACCTTTATTTATACAGAATGACGTTAAAAAGCATGACAAAGTTCTAGTTAATGTTCACTTCTTCAGTTTGTTCTTTTTTTCATGTTCATTAGGAAACATTCATTTCACTACCAAGAAATGAGAATGTTAAAGTGGCTTTGGTTATTGTTCTAGGTGCTATTGTTGCTGTGGTTGTTGCTGTGGTTGCTGTGTGATTGCTGTGGTTGTTGTGTTTGTTGTGTGGTTGTTGTGTGGTTGCTGTGTGGTTGTTGTATGGTAGCTGTGGTTGTTGTGTGGTTGTTGTGTGGTTGCTGTGGTTGCTGTGGTTGTTGTGTGGTTGCTGTGGTTGTTGTGTGGTTGCTGTATGGTAGCTATGGTTGTTGTGTGGTGGTTGCTGTGTGGTTGTTGTGTGGTGGTTGCTGTGGTTGTTGTGTGGTGGTTGCTGTGGTTGTGTGGTTGCTCTGGTTGCTGTGTGGTTGCTGTGGTTGTTATGTGGTTGTTGTGGTTGCTGTGTGGTTGTTGTGTGGTTGTTGTGTGGTTGCTGTGGTTGTTGTGTTTGTTGTGTGGTTGCTGTGTGGTTGCTGTGGTTGTTGTATGGTAGCTGTGGTTGTGTGGCTGTGTGGTTGCTGTCAAATCACCTAGTTCACGTTCAAAGTTTACAGTAAAACAAAGTTCTAGTTAATGTTCACTTCTTCAGTTTGTTCTTTTTTTCATGTTCATTAGGAAACATTCATTTCACTACCAAGAAATGAGAATGTTAAAGTGGCTTTGGTTATTGTTCTAGGTGCTATTGTTGCTGTGGTTGTTGCTGTGGTTGCTGTGGTTGTTGTGTGATTGCTGTGGTTGTTGTGGTTGTTGTGTGATTGCTGTGGTTGTTGTGTTTGTTGTGTGGTTGCTGTGTGGTTGTTGTGTGGTTGCTGTGGTTGTTGTGTGGTTGCTGTGTGGTTGTTGTGTGGTGGTTGCTGTAGTTGTTGTGTGGTTGCTGTGGTTGCTGTGTGGTTGCTGTGGTTGTTGTGTGGTTGCTGTGGTTGTGTGGCTGTGTGGTTGTTGTGTGGCTGTGTGGTTGCTGTCAAATCACCTAGTTCATGTTCAAAGTTTACAGTAAAACAAAGTTCTAGTTAATGTTCACTTCTTCAGTTTGTTCTTTTTTTCATGTTCATTAGGAAACATTCATTTCACTACCAAGAAATGTGAATGTTAAAGTGGCTTTGGTTATTGTTCTAGGTGCTATTGTTGCTGTGGTTGTTGCTGTGGTTGCTGTGGTTGTTGTGTGAATGCTGTGGTTGTTGTGGTTGTTGTGTGGTTGCTGTGTGGTTGTTGTGTGGTTGCTGTGGTTGTTGTGTGGTTGTTGTGTGGTTACTGTGTGGTTGCTCTGGTTGCTGTGTGGTTGCTGTGGTTGTTGTGTGGTTGCTGTGGTTGTTGTGTTTGTTGTGTGGTTGCTGTGGTTGTTGTGCGGTTGTATGGTAGCTGTGGTTGCTGTGTGGTTGTTGTGTGGTGGTTGCTGTGGTTGTTGTGTGGTTGCTGTGGTTGTTGTGGTTGCTGTGTGGTTGCTGTGGTTGTTGTGTGGTTGCTGTGGTTGTTGTATGGTAGCTGTGGTTGTTGTGCGGTTGCTGTGTGGTAGCTGTGGTTGTTGTGTGGTTGCTGTGTGGTTGCTGTGGTTGCTGTGTGGTTGCTGTGGTTGTTGTGTGGCTGTGTGGTTGTTGTGTGGCTGTGTGGTTGCTGTGGTTGTTGTGTTTGTTGTGTGGTTGCTGTGGTTGTTGTGTGGTTGTTGTTGTTGTTGTGTGGTTGTTGTGTGGTTGTTGTGTGGTTGCTGTGGTTGTTGTATGGTTGCTGTGGTTGTGTTTGTTGTGTGGTTGCTGTGGTTGTTGTGTGGTTGCTGTGGTTGACTCACCTGAGCCTACTTGCTGTGGCTCTGATGGGGTTGTTGTTGTGGTGGTTGCTGTCGGGGGGAGTGATGACGTGGACTAGATGCTACTGCCCCCCCTCCTCTGATGGTCGGTCTGATGGATGCAGAGGATGATGGGTGCTGATGTCCGGCTCTGATTGGCTTGGCTACATGGAGACAGGAAACAGGTGAGACAGCTGATCCCATTCCTGCTTCTCAGGGGATGAACCCTTTAGATTTGAATCCCCCCTCAGGACAGACTGCTGCTGTAACTCACCTATCTGAGCAGAGTGTCCTCTCCTGGAGACGTTCTTGGAGCGGACAGCTTCTTTGATGCGGTCCACTTCCTGTTGGTATCGTTTGCGGTCTCTCACAGCTGACTCTTTAGCATTCCTCAGGGCGGTTTCCAGAGCTTTCACTCGCTCTGCTGTAGCCCGCAGACGCTTTTCTAGCTTGGGCAGCTCACAGCGAAGGTCTGCGTTGTCCCGCACCAACTGGTGAACACAAAAGGGTTAAATGTCATGAGGCCGATGACTCATTCTGCTTACGATTCTCCTGTGGTTGTTGTTGACGTGTGATTTAAATAGAGGATCCCTCCTTTCTAAAAGGACAATGAATGGGAACAAATCTGCCACTGTTGTAAAGTGTATTTCTGAAGGGAGGGTACGGACTGGCAGGTGAGTGGACAGGTGTGGATGTTTCTTTGTGGGTGACTCACCTGTTTGTGGACCTTACTAAGCTGCTCCAGGTTATTTTCTAAGAAGACGATCCTCTGTCTCTGAGCCACACTGCCGCCGGCCTCGTCGCTGTCGTTCTCTGAACTCTGTTTAAAGAAGAGACTGATGTTCAGGTCCATCACTGAACACAGAGACTGGCGTCTGGACTCTCACTGAGACACAGTGATGAGGAGCACCACAGATCTAATCTTGACACCAGACAGTGAAATCCAAGATGAGAAATTCAAACTGAAGGAATGGGTGGTTTTCTCACGTTCTTCACTCGAGAGCCGATGTCCTGGACGAACAGTTTACGAAGGTTATTCAGCATCTGCAGCTCTTTGGCCTGTTGGATGAAACACAAAACTCTCAGATCTGTCGCTGCTGCACAGACACATATGATGAATGTAAAAAAAATATATGAATCATGTACCACTGTCTCCTCCAGTCCCTTCAGGTCCTCTTTGGCTTGTTCCCTCTTCTCATTCAGGAACCTGAATCACACAAACAGACTGAGTCTACCAACCTGCCTGATGAAGGCAAACAGAGTGAATGTGCAGTCAGGTTTCTAAATGGTCAATATAAAAATTGTCTCATTTCCTGATGGATGGAGATAAACAGCGGAGGGGAGCTGATTCTCCAGTCGCTGCCGTTAAACCGCAGAAGAAGAAGATAAGGTCATTAAAAGATCCAATCAAAGCTCAAACGATGAAACCATGTGGAGATCTGACCTTTCTGTTTTATACATAACTTTTACACTTTACACAAACTCTTTATATTTCTGTTTATGTGTAGACTGAAGTAGAGCAGGTGGATGGAGACTGACTTCATCACAGCTTTTTAAATGAGAGAAATTTGAGTCAGGATGTTTTGGGTAAAGACAGCAGCTTGTTGAGCACAGAACAACAAACTTACAGCAGTTTCTGGAGTTTCTGGTCTTTGTTCTGATCCTCTGCTCTCAGTTTGTCAAAGTCAGACTGAAGCTTCCTGTTCTCCAGCTGCAGAAACTGATTCACACTGAAAACAACAATCAAACATACCGTACATTTACTCACACTACATTTCATTCACAAAATTTCACAGAGAGAGAATTTGTCATGAATGTGAGTAAAACTGAGTAATTTTTGTTAAAGGACAAACTTAAACTAAATCCTGAGCAGTGTGGAACCGATAGAGATAATAACAATAATAATGAACTTTTCCTGGATGAACTCAAGTGACTGAATACAGAACAGCTGAAAATACAACATTACTGATCACCTATAATAATCAATAATCAATTACTTACTCTTTGAGTTGGTCGACATTCCTCTGTTTTTGCTGGATCTCATCTCGGAGTCGACTCAGCTGTTTCTGATGAACTTCTCTGTGGTTCTCCATCTGTTCCTCCAGAGTTCTCTACAGAACACAAAGCAGCAACACTTCAGTTCTCTCCACTTCATTTATCTGCAGTAGCATCACACTTCTGTGTAACCACTTTTTTTACTCAAACATTTAAAGGATCAGTCTGGTCGCCATGACAACAGGCTTGAAGATACTTGCAGATTTGTTTTAGTTTATTATTCACATTGAATAAGAGATCAAGAAGAGCTGTCATGTAGCTGAAAGAAGATGGAGGAAAACTAAACTCACTGTATATAAAGAAGCCATGACTGCCTTTAACAAAGCAGTACACCTGGCAAGAAAAGATTATTACAGACAACGCTGGAAACTCTACAATATTATTCTCCACTATTGAGCAGCTAGTCAACACCGCCCCACCCCCCTGCAGCTCGCCTTGTTCTTCAATAACACATGACCTCAATCAGAGCCAGGACTACTGCTGGTGTTAACTAGGATGATCTCAGTAAACCCTGTAAAATAAATGTTACCATAGGAACGTTCACCTGTATTACTTGATCTAAGCTCTGCAGGACTGTGACTGAGTGGAACTCCTCTACCTCATGTGTTGATTCTGTTCAACAGCGTTTCAAGTCATGTACTGAACTTTATTAATATATCTCTTCAAAATGGCATCTTTCCAGATGTCTTCAAAACTGCTGTTGTAAAACCCTTACTAAAAAAACTTTGTTCTGAGCAGCTATAGGCCGATATCCAACCTTCCAGTCATTAGTAAGATACCTGAAAAGATCATTTCAGTGCAGATAAACTCCTTTCTTCAAGAAAACAATTTCCTGGAGGAGTTTCAGTCAGGCTGCACAACAAACCACTGAAACTGCTCTGCCTTAAATAATCAGCGGCCTCAGACTAAACTGATGAAGAATTGTCCTCTTAGACCGAAGCGCAGCATTTGATACGATTGACCATAATATCTCAATCAACCGTCTTGAGAAGTTGGTCGGTGTTTCTGACCATGAGTTAAACTGGTTCAAAACAAACATCACAGGGAGGAAGTTTTACGTCAGAGATCATGTGTCTGAGAAACAAGACATCTGCTGTGGGGTTGCTGAAGGGAGCTGCCTTGGTCCATTATTATTCTCACTGTACATGCTGCCACTTGGTGACATCATCAGAGAGCACAATGTATGTTTCCATAGTTACACGGATGACACACAACTGTACATCTCTGCTGAACCAAATGATGCTGCAGCTATAAACTCCATTACTATATGTCTTCTAGCAATAAATAAATGGATGAGCAACAACTTCTTAAAGTTAAATGAGGACAAAACTGAAATCCTATTAGTCTGCCCCAAAACAAAAAAAACAAAGCTGTTCAATAACCTGAGGAAACTGACTCCCTGGATTAAATCTGAGGGTACAAGTCTTGGCGTTATCTTGGATTCAGATCTAATTTTCCAGTCCCTCATCAACAAGGTGACAAAAACATAATTTCTCCACCTTAGAAACAGCTAGAGTTCGGCCATCTATTTATATATATAAAGATTGATTCATGCCGTCATTTCAAGCTGACTTGATTACTGCAACGCACTTTTACTGGGCTCCCGAAAAAAAACCCAGAGACTTCAGCTCATTCAAAACTCTGCATCTCAGCTATTAACCAGAACCAAGAGGAGAGAGCACATCAGTATATATAGTATATATACAAAGGCCTTAATGGGCAAGGACCAAGCTACATCCATAACTCCCTGATTAACTATATACCTGAACACTGAGGTCACCCACTGCTGCGTTTCTAAAGGTTCCAGCAACAGCCGGAAGGGAAGTAGGACAACTGGGGATGCAGCCTTTGTCAGTTACGGCCAAAAGCTATGGAACACACTACCTATAGATATAGATATGAGGCCAGCTCACTAAGTATTTTTTAAAGAAAGCTCAAAACTTATTTCTTCACTTTAGCCTTTAACTAGTTCTGAAATTTTGCACTTTGCACCACATTTATGCACAGCTCAGCACTTCTTTTAATTGTCTATTACTATTTAATGATTGATTCATTTTATATTAATGTTTCTTAATGTTTTTCACTTTAGATCAATGCTTTTAATATGTTTTTATTTTTGTTTTGTTTTATGTAATTTCTTTGTTGTAAAGCAATTTGTGCTACATTTCTTGTATGAAAGCTGCTATAAATGAAAAGTTATTATTATTATCATTATTATTATTATTGACAGTGTGCCTTCTGTGATTGAAAAATCATCAGCTTACAAACATGAAAGGGATCACTGACGACACCTGAGGAACCACATGAGATCTTTGGTTGGATTGACTGACAGAAACACAGAGTGACGTCAGCGCTGTGTTAGTTTGCTACGCTCATAGATTGTACTAAAAAAATATATAATATATTGAAAAACACTACACTGCTCCGATGTGTGATGTGATGATTTTACCTTCATCTCAACAGCATCATTCAGTCTGCTCATGTGTTCTTTCTCTTTGTCCATTACCGTCACTTCATGCATTTTATCTGAAAACACACACACACATGCAAGAGTGTTATCGTCTTGGATCTGCTGAACTGTGTGAGGTTAACCACCCAATCAGAGAGCAGTGTTGCGGTGTAGCGACGGTGACACTGTCTGACCTTGAGCCTGGAGTTTGGCAATCTCCTCCATCAGAGCGTCCTGACTCTCCTCCAGCTGCCGTTTCTTCTGCTCCACTGTCTGTAGGTCAGCAGTCAGAGACGCCATCTTCGCCTGGAGCTGCGCAAACAACAACAACCTTATCACAAACAGGACGGTCGATATAGAGGAAAATAATAATAAAGATGAAACATTATGGCTTATTTAGATTGTATTCATTGAAAAGGGTTAGGATTAATTTTGAAATGTGTCCTCTCACAGATATCCTGCAGCTCTGTTACATATCAGCACAGACAGGTTCTTACTTCTTAGGAAAGATGATCAGTTGCTTTTAGTTCTAAAGATGTGTCACAGAGTTTTGAGCCAGTGAGGTGTGGTTTCCTGCTCTGAGATGATGAGCAGCCAACAGGTGTTGAACTCGTACTGACTCTCAAACAGGAAGAAAAACTTTTGGACTGGTCGTTTAATCTCTTACCTGTGAGACGAGCAGCTGAAGGGTGTTAAGCTCCTTCTCGCTGGCCTCCATCCTGCAGGTGTTCTCCGTCAGGCTGACCTCCAGCTGTTTGCTCCGATTCACCAGAGTTTTTACCTCAGATTTCATTTTACTGATGTAGAGTCGAATTGTGGTGAACTCCTCTTCCATCGCTCCGCTCGTCTCCGTCATCTGTAAAGATGGACTGAGTCAGTAAACATGGAGTCTGACGTTCTCCTGGCTCCCACCTGTGGTAAAACCTGGTCTCTGACAGAGCAGCTTCAATTAAACCAGATGGTGACACACATAACGAGCTCAGGGAGCTTCACGCTCTGTTCACTCAAAGGTCAGTGCTGTCAGGTGTCATTGGTAAACAGTGAATTCACTTTAATGAACAGAGTTTAACACATATTGTTGTAAATGCATCTTTACACACTGACTGCATTAAACTCATTGTTTCTTTGCATTCTTGCTGGAGCCTGTGTTTGGAGTGACTACAACAGTAAATGAAGCATCTTATAACAGCAACATGAATGTTTCATTTCTCATCTGACCAATTGGTAAAATGAGAGTGTAATGAATATAGGTATAATCAGGTATAATGATTAGGGGATAACAGATTATCTTCTTTATCATCTATCTTGAATTCCTGTAGACAGTTTATCAGAAACATTTTCATCAGGGTCAGGAGTATGTTCTGGATTCACGAACTGTTGTGCAGAGTGAGCATCAGTGTGAAGAGTGAAATGTGGAGTTTGACTCTTACAGCTTTGAGGTCGGTGGTACCGAGGACGCTGCCGATGTCACTGAGGTCTCTGAGCAGCAGGTTGAGGATCTCTGCTGATCTCTTCTTGTGATGAGAGCTCAGATCCTGCAGAGTGGAGAACTCCCTCAGAACGGCCTCCAGACTCACCTGGAAACACAGAAGAAGAAGGAGGACACTAATCCCAGTCTGATCAGGCTTAGTGTGTGATTTGAAATGACCAACTTATGAAATGCAACATTTACTGTTTGCCATGTGACCACACTGCCACCTAGTGACCATGCACTAGCTAGTTAAATAATTCTTCTGTATAATACAACTTCCCATTAGAAGATTCATTCGATCTGTCTATTTTCCTCCATTTAAAGGCGATGACCTAATTTTCAACATTTTTAATCTGTAAATTTGATATTTAATATTGTCTGAAAACCACATGTGACCTGAATGTTTCCCATGTGAAATCACATGTGATAAGTCACAGGGTTTTTTGTAAGGGGCACCCCTGCTCTGACCTCTGACCCCTTGTTTCTGTATGTACTCACGGTCTTGTGTGCAAGCTCCTCGTTCAGCTGTTCGTTGCAGCGGTTCTTGTCCTCTACCTCCTGGCTCTTGTGGTCGTAGTTGACAGCGAGCTCCTCAAGCGCCTGCAGCACCTCCTTCACCTCCTCTTTGGCCGAGTCGTTGTCTCTCTGCAGCCGGGACACCTCCTCCTGCAGACGCTCGTAGTCCTGGCGGCTCGATGCCGACAGCTGGACAAGAGGAGGTGTTAGGTATCAGAAGGTGGAGGTTTAGGTTGGATGATAGATGAATACATGGTACTCAGGTGAAACTCACCTCGTCCTGATCCATCAGCTGCTGTTTGAGTGTCTCAGCCGTCTGACTCTGATGGTTGATCTCATCGTCCTGAAACATCAAGCGGCACTTTTTTAATGTTTCAGACATTTAAACTCAACCAGTCTGAGCTGGCTCAGGTGAGACTCACCTTGTCGTCCAGCTGCTGGTACAGGTCGGTGATGAGCGTCTCGTATTGTGACTTCTCCTCGTCCGACAGGGGGGCGGGAGGTGGGGCCAAGCTGTCCATCACTACTGTCGTGTCACTGCTGGCACTCTTCTTGCTGCTTCTGCTGCTCAGCTGCTCCTCAGCAGGTACACACTCACCTGGAGAAAGGTTCAAATTTTGTCTGACATGCAGGATCAACAACCCAGAGGACAAGGGTTGAACTTAATCTCTTTATTATTCATGGGAGTGTTTTGGGCGCAACATCCAATAAACCAATCACAGAGCAGCTCCCGTTCCCTTTAAAAGCCAGGTGCCTGCAGCTTGGTGCGTTGCTGCTATAATGGTACAGAGTTAGATTCTGTTCGTCACTGATCAGTGAACCAATCCTGACACAGGCAACCGGTCTGTGACTGAGGGTAAAGAAGGTCTGAGTGAATCAGTGCTCTGCTCACAGTTCTACTGTCAAATAATGGCACTAATCACAACATTAGAAATCTTCGATGTGTATGAGAAGTTTGAATAAATCTTCGGTTCATTATGAAAGTGTGGTGATGAATTGAGGTGATGAATGGAAACAGCTTAGGGTTTTTGCTGGTTAATTGTTTTCTGCTGCCTCAAGATAAGAATGTGTCAACAATGCTCCTGACCACACCTCGTTTTAAGACCAACACACTCACGGGCGCTCAGATAAGTGCAGGTGTATTTGCTGTTTAAAAAACGTGGTGCTGGACGGGAAAATGCAAACTGCGTCGGTCTGAAACTAGGAAAGACACTTGTGTTGCGCTTTGTGCCAGGAGTAAGAGAGCCCAAAGTCTTCTGGAAAGAAAGTTGAACCTGAACCAACGTTCGTCAGAATGCGATGTGTTGCAACATCATCTGGCAAAGAGCTGCTTTGACCTATCAGATACATGTCAGCTCTCATCCTGGTAGACGGCTGTTCACCTTTCCTCCAGCGTTTTAGTTCACTCTCCAGTTTCTGCATCATGATGTTCAGAGTCCTGTTCTTCTCTTTCTCCTTCTCATACTTCTTCTTCCACTCCTCGGCTGTCAGCTCCAGGTTCACAGACACTGTGTTCTTTATGGTTTTAGCTCTGACACACAAACAACACAGAAAGTGGTTTAAACAAACACTCAGGGACTGACGACCAAAAGTCAACCAGTGTTGTCAATGTTGTTTTCAGTTCTCAGTGTTCCTTCCTCAAGATAAAGACAATCACTCGGGTTCAGAGTAAAAGTTTCAGTAATAGACAGAAACATCTTCAGTGATAATGATCCTATAACATTTGACACTTTAAGAACTTTTTAAAATTAGCACATTTTACTGAATTTGAACTTTCACAGATGTTTGAATAAATAACTAACTCGCCCACTTTTATTTTTTCATAAGTAACTCAGGTGTGTTCCTGTACGGTACCTCTGTCCAAACATGAGGGTGGACTTGGTTTCAGCCTCGTTGTAAACGGACGGCGAGCAGCAGATGATGATGGTGGTTCGACAGTTTCCTCCCAAAGAGTCTTGAAGGATCCGGGTCATCTTACTGTCTCTGTACGGGACGTGGGTTTTCTACCAACACAACATGTGATTTCATATGTCTGTATGTTCATGTATGTTCATATGATTTCACTGAATGAACATCCAAACTTCTGACTTACAGTTCCTTCACTCAGAGCAGCGATGACGTTCCCCAGAGCAGACAGAGACTTGTTGATGTTCTTGGCCTCATCCAACACGGCGCCCTCTGCTCCTGTTTTACTCACCTGAACATCATCAAGGTGTCAGGGAGGGGACAGGTGAGGAGAGGACAGATGGGTGAGGAGAGTCAACAGGTGAAGACATGACAGAACGTCCACTGTAAGCCGTTACTGAATCAGTGATCATTCATTTACTCTATTGATCAGTTTCTAATCAAACAGGCTTGTGTTTCTATCAGTTTATTGATCTTAGACTGACACAGAGGAGCTATTTCTGTGCTGCCTCGGTGCTGCTGGGAAATGCAGTTAACACTGCTCCCCAGCAATAGAAGAAGAGAGGTGTGACGAGCGCATGGAGCAGTGTGACCTTCTCGCTGCCTGCCAGGTCGACCAGGTAGAGTTTCCCCGACAACTTCGTCTCCGTCTCCACGTTCTCCTGCTTGATGTTGATCAGGAAAATACTGTGACTGCGGGAGCTGTGCTCGTTCATGTCTGCAGGGAGAACACAGGAAAAACAAGTCAACACAACACAGACACTAAATGACCACGGGACATCACTGGAGCGCCCCCCACAGGCTGCACTTGTCACTACAACCACATGATGAGCAGTAGCAGTAGTAGTAGTAGCAGTAGTAGTAGTAGCAGTAGTAGTAGTAGCAGCAGCAGTAGCAGTAGTAGCAGCAGTAGCAGTAGTAGCAGCAGCAGTAGCAGTAGTAGCAGCAGTAGCAGTAGTAGTAGCAGCAGTAGTAGCAGTAGTAGCAGCAGTAGTAGTAGCAGTAGCAGCAGTAGTAGTAGCAGCAGTAGTAGCAGTAGTAGTAGCAGCAGTAGTAGCACTGGCAGTAGCAGTAGTAGTAGTAATAGCAGTAGTAGCAGTAGTAGCAGTAGCAGTAGTAGTAGTAGCAGCAGCAGTAGCAGTAGTAGCAGCAGTAGCAGTAGTAGTAGCAGCAGTAGTAGCAGTAGTAGCAGCAGTAGTAGTAGCAGTAGCAGCAGTAGTAGTAGCAGCAGCAGTAGCAGTAGCAGCAGTAGTAGTAGCAGTAGCAGCAGTAGTAGTAGCAGCAGTAGTAGTAGCAGCAGCAGTAGCAGTAGCAGCAGTAGTAGCAGTAGCAGCAGTAGCAACAGCAGCAGTACCAGTAGCAGTACCAGTAATAGTAGTAGTAGCAGCAGTAGCAGTAGCAGTAGCAGTAGCAGTAGTAGCAGTAGCAGCAGTAGCAACAGCAGCAGTACCAGTAGCAGTACCAGTAATAGTAGTAGTAGCAGTAGTAGCACTGGCAGTAGCAGTAGTAGTAGTAATAGCAGTAGTAGCAGTAGTAGCAGTAGCAACAGTAGTAGTAGTAGCAGTAGTAGTAGTAGCAGTAGCAGCAGCAGCAGTAGTAGTACAGAGACTCACTGGTCACGGCGACGTGTCTGTTTGCTTTTCCCTCGTCGATGACGTCCATCACCTCCTCAGGACTGGAAACGAAACGCTCCGTACAACCCTGACAGGAAAAGAGTGTTACTGTAGTACTGATACTGTAATACTGTTTAAACATGAACCCTCATTAGAACATGAAGGATCACACACCTTGACGAAGGGAACCCGGTTCTTGTCCTCATGAACAGCCAGGTTGGTCTTTGACACTGAAACATGAGATGACATGAGTCACATGACATGGCTCAACTGGATCAACACTAATGACATGCTAAAGATTGTCCTCACCATCCAGTAGGTCTCTGATTTTGTCCAGGTAGATCTCAAAGTAAGACACCTGCAGAGACATGTTCACACAGTGAACACAACACAACACAGTGAAGGGTCTCAACACTTTCTAAAGCCTCTGAATCATTTAAATTATTAAATGTCAGGCATATTATGTCATAGAACATATTTATATTTGTAAATACTAAAAAACAGTCATCAGCTCAGAGCTCATTCTTCTTCTGTTAAATATGACGAGTACTGTGATCATGAGCTATGATAAACGTACTGATGCATCAGAGAGCAGAGCAGCAGGGGAACAGTGAACACATGGAGAGCAGGTGGGTCAGTGAATGCATCACTGTTTTCTAATGCTGACAGTAAGACAACTGGTCCCAGAGCAGATTTAACTCTTTATGTAGAGGAGAGGAATCTGAAGCAGCTCCACACTGACACCTGTAATCATGACGTCATTGTAGCAGCTTCCTGCAGCTGATTAACCCTAAGTATTTGTTACTCTTGCCTAGTAAAATAAATGTTAAATTAAAAAAAATAACACCTTGATGTGAAACTCCAGGTTTTCGTCCATGGAGTAGATGTGATCAAAGATGTCTCTGGAGATACGAGGGATGATTCCCATCAGACGAGGGTCGTGCAGGTTCCCCTGCAAATCAAAAACTTTATTGTCACATAAAAACTTTAACAACATAAAAATCTTCAGTTTGTTCACTGACCTCCATGGTGTGAGTCTTTCCTGACGACGTCTGACCATACGCAAAGATCGTCCCATTATATCCCCCCAACACATCTGAAACACACAACATATGACTGTCAGGTTTTGTAGTTATAAGGGACCCAAATGCAGACCATCCAAAGTAAGTGAAAAGGTGATTTATTAAATAAAGAAGAAACAGGAACTTACAAAAACTGTGAAAATGCTGAGAACTCAAAATCCAAAATCAAAAACTGAAAAGACAAAAATACGAAGAACAAGTTGAAAAATCCAAAACTGAGCAAACAGGAGAACCACAGGACACAGGTCAAACTGACAGAGACAAAGGGACACTAGGTGAAACACATGAGGGCGGGGCAGACAATCAACAAGGAGGGAAACAGGACAAAGACAGGAAGTAAAATAACCACAAGACACACAAAGGAAGTGATTACAAAATAAAACTATAAAAATACATATAACACACAACAACACAGAACACAGAACAAACAGGTGAAACACACAGGTGTTCCACATAAACCAATTATCTACCTGCACACAGGTGAGAGGATTCCAGCTCATCAACATATAAACAGGTAAAGATCAATATATTTATTGATATCAACATATATAATTAGAGACGGATAAACAGGACACACAGGTGGAAATGTGGACAGACAGGTGGACTGATGACATCATCATGACGTGGACTGACCTCTGACGATCTGTCTGGCACAGGTGTCGTACACCTGAACCTGTTCAGTGTGAGGAGGGAGGACTTTGTCAAACACGTACGGCTTGCCCTGAAACACAGGAAACACACTGTCACAATAAAAGCCTATGGTTTATTAGCTCTCTATATAGTATATTATACAATTTATATGATCATATAAATTAGATATGATCATATAAATATATTATGATGTATAATTTTCTGATCAAAACCACCACACATAAATAAAATAAATCAAACAGATGATAAATTCAGCTGATCTCATCACTTCCTGTCTGTCTCATTCTGTTTCACCAAGAGGCCTGTTGCCACGGTAACTGTATCCCACTGTGACAACTGAACCAATCAGACAGAAGAAAGATGAGTGGTGATGAATGATGCAGGACAAACACACACAAACATACACACATACACACACACACACATACACACACATACACAAACATACACACACACAAACATACACATGAACACACACACATACACACACACACTCACACACACACACACACACATGAACACACACATACACACACATACACACAACACAGCACAAAAACAAACTGAACTGCAGTTTCAAACTACAACCAATCCTTGTTCATTTGCTCTGAAACGAGCAGCCGGAGCTTCTTTAATGGGCCCTTTATTCTGAAAGGACAGTTTTCTGTCAGATTTAATGATCAGTTTTTATTTGCTGCTGCTCATGTTTGTCTCCTTCACATCAAATCTGCACCTTTCATACGTTGTTTTAACAGAATGAAAAACAAACTACATCAAGTCCATTAAGGGTTAAATTAACGGAATAGATTAAAGGTTAATTTAAGGGTTAGATTACAGTAATTTTAAAACAAAAAGTTTCATGTTAATCGTCTCAAACGTCCCTGTGAGCTGTAACATTAAGACCAAATCAGATCTCAGACCAGATCCAGGACTTGTCTGAGGCTGCAGGTCACTGACAGATTTCAGTTAGAGAGAACAGGGGGATGGAGCTGCTGCAAAGTCTCATGGGAAATATTCTGTCCCCATGACAGAGGTGGCTGAAGGCTGACATAGGTCATGTGACTGATAGCAGAGGAACAAAGCAGCTCTTCTTCCTGAAATTAATTTTTGAATTGTGTGTGTGTGTTGTGTGTGTTGTATTGTGCTGTGTGTGCTGTCTGTGTGTGTGTGTGTGTGTGTGTGCTGTGCTGTGTGTGTTGTGTGTGCTGTGCGCTGTGTGTGTTGTGTGTGCTGTGTGTGCTGTGTTGTGTTGTGTGTGCTGTGTGTGTGTGCTGTGTGTGTTGTGTGTGCTGTGTGTGCTGTGTGTGTTGTGTGTGCTGTGTTGTGTTGTGTGTGCTGTGTGTGCTGTGTGTGTGTGTTGTGTGTGCTGTGTTGTGTTGTGCGCTGTGTGTGTTGTGTTGTGTGTGCTGTGTTGTGTGTGCTGTGTTGTGTTGTGCGCTGTGTGTGTTGTGTTGTGTGTGCTGTGCTGTGCTGTGCTGTGTGTGCTGTGTTGTGTGTGTTGTGTGTGCTGTGTTGTGTTGTGTGTGTTGTGTTGTGCGCTGTGTGTGTTGTGCTGTGTGTGCTGTGCTGTGTGTGTTGTGTGTGCTGTGTTGTGTTGTGCGCTGTGTGTGTTGTGTTGTGTGTGCTGTGTTGTGTGTGCTGTGCGCTGTGTGTGTTGTGTGTGCTGTGTTGTGTTGTGTGTGCTGTGTGTGTTGTGTGTGCTGTGCGTGTGTGCTGTGTGTGTTGTGTGTGCTGTGTTGTGTTGTGTGTGCTGTGTTGTGTATGCTGTGCTGTGTGTGTGTTGTGTGTGTGTCTATCGTCAGAGGAAACTTTAAATCAGCTCTGAAGCTGAAGTAGAAACAAAGATGTCTCATTAAAACAAACAGACTCATTATGTTTGTGTTGTGTTGTTTGTGTCGTGTTGTTTGTGTTTGTTTGTGTTTGTTGTCAGACGTCTCATTAAAACAAAATGAACAGGAAACTGGGACAGACATGTGACCAAACCAAACGATTCCATATATTCTATATCTATTATTCTAATAAACTGTATTTAATAATATCTAATCTGATCAGATCACTGCAGATACATGATACAACAACATATTGATTATTGATCCCTGACTCCTGATAACACAGTGAAATATTTTTGTGTTTTTGACGCTCGAATAAACGACGACATTTAAAAGCATCATGTTGGAAACTTTAATATTTTCTGACCTGTCTGTTGTGTGTTGGTTGTGTGTTGTATATGTTGTGTGTGTCGGTGCTCTGACTCTAGTGTCTATTTTGTTTCTATTGTGTGTCTATTGTTGCAGCAGACAGCAGGGGGGAGGGTGTGTACTCGTGTGTCTGGTGTCCGCTCACAGACGCTGTCAGACGGACTGTGGGCGCAGGACTCACCGCCACCACCACCGTGTCGTCTCCGTTGAATTTAGGGGTAAATCTGTCTCCGCGGCTCCGCTCCGCGTCGTTCAGCGGCCTGAAGCGACACATCACCTTCACCCCGCACACCCCGCACTCCGCTGCGTCCACCATCACGACACTGCCCGGTAAACACAGAGAAGAAAAACACCGACGAATCCACAGGACGACGACGGGTCCGGTTCGGGTTCAACTCAGGTTTTTGCGGTTCAAGTCCAGATCCAGGTCCACAAACAGATCCACCGAGTCCCGCTACATGAGCCACAGCCCCGATAATGTAGGTCTGGTCTCCGGTCGGCGTCTCTCCATCAGGATGCTGACCGACTGAACACTCCCACCTCACACAGGTCCACCCTGGAGCACCGAGCCGCGGGGAACTCTGGGACATGAAGTCCTTCTTCAGCTGAGTTAAAGAGACAATCACATAAATAAAATAAAACGGTTACAAATAACGATCCTGAATTCAGAACTTCAAGTACCAAAGTAAAAGACATCGTTATACATCATGTTTATATGATTGAATAATTATTGATGCTGATCAATAGTTTCATCTTTGCCTGTGATAACGTCATTTATTGATACTTTGATAACTGGGACCAGCACAGTGACTGTTCTCAGACACGTTGTTGTTTCTATTTACAGACTGAAGAAACAAACAGTCTCAGTCCGTCACTGTCTTTTATTGAAGCGCAGAGTGAACAGGAAGTGAACTGCCGACTGTCACTTCTTCTTGTCTCCATGGAAACTGCTCCAGAAGAAAACCAACAGAAAAGAATGAAACATGTCGGAGCTTCAGTTCAAACTCTTCTGATCAGCGTCTGTCTGACTCTGACCCCCCCGCCCCCCGCACACACATTTCATGATATAAAAACTCTGTTACAGCTGCAGATCATCGTCTCTTTACAAGATGCATATTTTTATTGAATGAGGGTTTCAGTGATCAGAAGGCAGAGAGGAACAAACACGTAAAAGTAAAAACTAACGGTTCACAAATATTTCATCTGTGACACCAAATCAATGTTTTCAATCTTTGGGAAAAAACAACAGTTAAAAGAAATACAAAATGTAAACATAAGAAATAAATAACCAATCAGAGCCAAGATACAGACTCATCATGGACCAATCAGAGTGGAGATACAGGACATATTGTGGACCAATCAGAGTTGATTCTGGAGTCACATGATGAAAGCTGCTTCAGAAACTAAAGTGATGAAACAAAATCTATATTACATGAGACATTTACAAACTGTACAACAATTATTACAATAATAACAATTATAATAGTAATAATATCAACACTCAGTAAAAGTTCTGATTCTACTCAGACGCCATCTTCTTCTTCTGTTCTGGAGGTCACGGCGTGTCACATTCACCGGTCAGACACTGAGGAGGAGCAGGGGCTGATGGGATATGATGTTATGTGACCTCCATGGGCAGTGTGGTCTCTGACAGTCCGTTCACACGTCTCTCCGGCTCGTTCGAGTCTCTGTGACAACAAAAACAGATGTCATCACTCATGACATCACTTCCTCCACTGAACACAGATCAAACCGACAGCATCAGAGTTTTATGTCAGTACGTTTCAGATCAGGTCTCAAACTAGAACCAGTCCGACTGATCCAGAATAACATGTTGTCCAGACTAAGACCTGGTCTGAACCACAGACTGTAAATTTACCTGGACAGGTATATATTTACCTGGCGGTGGAGACTTTGGGCACTCGGTCAAGGCTGGCAGCGACGGTGGCGAGCTTTAAGGCAGACGTTGGGGGGGCGGAGGGTCGAGCAGTGTGGGGGTGGGCAGGGGAGACGGCCCCCACCTGGCTCCTCTGGTTGGGGAGGGACTGAGGGGAGGAGGAGGAGGAGGAGGAGGGTAATGACCCTCGAGCTGAAGGCCCCAACCTGCTGAGAGAGGGGGAGGAGTACGGTGGCCTGGAGGGACCTGAGGAGGAGGAGGAGTCTAATATGATTAAAGATGCAATACAAGCACATTGTTGTAAATAAAGTTTTATTTGGACGATGATAAAAACACAATGAACCGATCTGTAAACGACGTTAGACGATTTAATTCAACTTATTTATGTTTAATTATTTATTTATTATCGTCCACGTCGATTCTCTATGTTGCAGTTTGTGTGGTCAGTTACGTCCTCCTCAGCTGAGGCTCTGACAGGTGACGCAGCTCACCTGTAGAGTGAACTCCGTTGACACTGGTCTTGTAGGATTTGATCTCACTGTTGACGTGACCGTGAGGAGGGGGAGGAGCGCTGATCACAGCCGAGGCTGCAAACTGAGCACTGGCCGAGTCCAGAGTCTTCGAACTGGACTCACCTGACCGGGTGGACTAGACATCAGACCGGGACAAACGGGGACAGAACAGGACAGGTTGAGGACCAGACAGCACAAACAGAAACAACAAAGACCGAGTTAAGAAATGCTGGGCTGCGATTGGTCAGCAAGTTCTAACATGAAAACACACGGCAGTTACGTCTGTGTGTGTGTGTGTTTTACCTGTGCTCTGTGCAGCACTGTGTGTCTGTATGAAGCAGCGTTGTTCTGTAGCTGCAGCTGTTCCAGCTGTTGTTTCTGCATCTGGACCAGCTGCTGTTGATGACTGTTGTACTGCTCCTCTGTGATGCCCCCTGCTGGTTCACACACAAACACAAACACACAAACACACACACACACACACACACACACACACACACACACACACACACACAGTAAAGATGAATCACAGCGAATGGAGTGATGAGGCCTTCCTCCAATTAAATAGCTCAAAAACCAGGGTTACCATAGTGACTGACTGTAGGAGGGACAGTCATAGAAGTCATAGATCAACCCTGTTGATCAGAATAAATCTTTCCTTTTAATTCGATGTGAATCCTTATCTGCTTAATGATGAAAATGATGTTAGTTTATCTTTAATGAATCTGTCCTAATGTTTTGGATGGTTGCCTGGTAACCTGAGCACGACAGACAAAAAACATCTGGGCCGGACTGTAAAGGTAACAGGTTTCCCACTGATCCCCCTCAGAGCCATCTTTAATTAGCAGGTTCTTCACAAGACCAGGTCAATATTGAACTGCAAGACCCCCCCTTCACTCTTAGCTCAAAGCCCCTCCCCCTCAGACTGTAGTTTCAGAGGAATAAAAACTCCTTCATCACGTCTGCAGTCACCTGCACATCAACTGTTGTTTCACAGTGTCGCTGTGACTCACCTGACACAGGGTTAGGGTCAGGTGACAGACGACAGGTAAGTCTGTTGTCGTCCAGTGTGAACCCTGTGGTCCTGCCCTCCCTCTGGTCCTGAACCGGTCTGGGTCTAAAGCAGAACCTCCTCAGGTTCTGGATATTGTTCAGGACTTCAGTCAGGGAAGGGAGGGGGGTTCCTGAAGACAGGGAAGGTTTCCAGTCCAGGGTTACTTCGTGATCCCGGTGGACACAGGTACCGGTTCTGGTCCTGAAGACCGGATGTGCTAAAGAGTCCAGCTGCTTCAGTACTGGATCCAAAGCTGAGGAGGCTCTGTCCAGGATGATCCTGATCAGAGAGACGAGGACGAGAGTTATTGATGGAAAAAAAAAAAAAAAAAAATTAAAATTGATTGCAAATTCCATCCACTACTGAACGACACTCATCAGTCCCTCCAGAAAGTCCTTATCGCAAAAATGAACGCAGATTCAACCAATCCTCGTAAGTTCTGCACGACCTTGGATTTTTGTCTAATCACCACAACTTTTTTTGCAAATTTGACCAATCATCAAAGTTTCCATCCAGTTGAACCAATCACATCAGTCCCGGATCAAAACCTTGATGATGTCCCCAAACTCACTTCCTTGTTTGTGGTGTTGAAGCATGTTGTGAAGCTGCAGACGTGTATGACATGAACATCTCACATTCACCAACAAACATCCCTGTTAAAGACGTGTGAAGACATTTAATGTTTTACATTAAGGGGTTAAATAGTTCTGTAGCGCTGCAACACTGTGGTGGAGCCACAGGTGTAGAGCTGGAGCCACCTGAATGACGCTCCGCTACTTTTATTCTCCAGAGGAAATAAATTATCTACAGTCACATGATCACGTTGATGTTTATCTACATTTGTAAGAAGCTGAAGATCCGATCGTCACCGAGTCTGTCATGGAAAGAGCTGATAAAAACTAATGATCAGACATTTAAGGTGTATTGATTGATTTCCGAATGTCAATCACACATCAAGTAACACTCAAGAAATAACTCCACCTTTAAAGATGGCAGTAGCTGCCGGCGGCCTCGGAGCTGCTCAGTGAATTCAATGGGGGTGGGTGTGTGGGGGTCACTGCATTATAAATTGATGAAGTGATTCTAAAGATCAGCTCTACCTGTGATTCAGACATAGCAGAGGAGCAGAATCTGGGTCACCACCTTCACTCACCTGGATTTATTCTCACTGGAACCAGTTGCCTTCAATTTTTAATGAATTATACAAAAAAAGATAGAGAATATTTTAGAAATTAGATTTTTTCCCGCAGTTTCATCGCAAAAAAAAACATCTGAAAACGTTTCAACTTTCATTGCAATTTTTAAGAAAAGCTGTGGTAAAATCAGCTATTTTAGCCGCAGCGATCCAAAAACAGCTGTGAAATCCTGGAGGGACTGATGAAGGTTACATTTCTGCATTTTCTCAAACTGGTTGGGCTACAGTCAAAATTCTTTCATCTTTCTGATCTCTGGAATCTTCTACATCTTTGCTCTGATGGTCTTTATAACTTGAAACTTTTAAATGTGTGTCATTAAGATCAATTTTACACAAACAAATCAAAATTGGCTGATGTTATTATAAACAAATTCTGTGCACGTCTGTGAACTTTAGCTTTGCTACAGTCTTGGGATATTCTGCCTCTAGGGGGCGCTACAATGTGAAAAGTTTATATCTCAGATTCAGCTGCATGGATTCATTTGGAAGTCAGTTTGATCTCAGGTCATGACTCAGTCCAGGTATAAAGTTTGTTAATGATTGATTAAAGTGCATGTGACTTATTACAGAAAATATAAGATGTATCAATAATTCATAATTATTTTCCAAACTTACATATAATAAATCACCTGTACATTCTATAGAGTTGATGTTTTCATCACATCCACTGAATGATGAAACTTTGCTTCACTGTAACCTATGGTCAGTTCAGAAGTCAGTCACTCTATATTTACAAATATGTTAACTCAAAGAACATCTATAATCGCCACAAATCTTCAGTCAAATGATGCAAAAAGTGACACACACGTTCAGTAGATGGTCGATAACGTGTTCAGATCAGAAACGGTGAGTAATGTGTAATGTAGATATGGTATTGAAATGGTCGCCAGCTGCTTGGACCCGATGATTAATGAATTGATGAATGATGACTTTATCTGCCACACAGAGCTCCGCCCTCCTCCAGGTACACTAACAAAGACTAAAGGTGGTCAGGTGTGATGTTTACCTGCCCCCTCGTCCTATCCTGCGGCGGCTCAGTCCCGTCCAATGAGGCGGCAGAGACAGTTCAGTCAGAGAGTGACGGAGACGCAGAGGGAGGAGCTCCGGATGGTCGTCTCCACCTGTCTGCTCCGTAAAGGGCTTCAGAAACAAACACACATCATGAGGTCATAAAAACATCTGATTCATGAGACATTCTTTCAGAGGACACGTGAGCCTGTGTCCACATGGACATGAGGTAGGTTCATTGATCAGGTTCAGTGTGGACCCCGTCTGTAGTGATATGTTCTACAGGTGATCTGAGGTTCAAGTGAGGCTGCAGCTGTCTGACACTTAAGGTGTGTTTCTACAGTCAGTGTTCAGGTTAAACTGAAAACAATAAAACCTGTATAAAACCCTGAGAACACCTGGACAGGTTCTTGCCTGTGTCACACGCCTGTCTGTATCCTGCTCCTATGTCTTTGTGACTTAAAAGAAAGAAAATTTCATCTTAGTTTAGACTTGTCTTTAGAGTCATGATCTGTAAACCAGTCACATGTTCTGTCTGACAGGTGTGCAGCAGGAGTCCAGTCCAGGACAGGTCCACATGTTCTTCACACCTTCAGTCTGAATCATTAAAGAGCCTCAGCTTTAATCTGAGCAGGTTCACATCAGTATAGTCAGAAGTGTGTGGGAGGTTTAGAGCTCAGAGGAAACTAAAGAACATGTGGAACTGTCCAAATACTTCTGGACTGTGTGCACGTTCTAATAACAGCTGTTGATAGAAGACCCAGCGATTATCCAGATTTGGAGGTAATGACAGACTCACAGAGAGATATTGACATCCAGCTTTCCTCCTGAAGACAAAGACTCCGTCAGGATTGTTCTCCTCATCAGGAGAAGACGGAGGAGACTGAGGACACAACAACAATATGAGTCACAGTTAGTCACATCTGGGCCATGTCAGTGTGAGAGAGTCACATCTGGACCATGTCAGTGTTAGCGTCACATTTGGGTCGTGTCAGCGTTAGAGTCACATCTGGACTCAGTGTCCTTCACTACAACATGATGTGATACTGACCAGCGGTGGCGGTGGACAGTCGTCCTCTCCTGAGCTGTGGAAGTCGTACTGTTTGATGTCAGCCATGTTGACGGTGTAGGGACCGGGGGGTCGACCGGGGCGTCTCTGTGGAGGATATAATCTGTCCCGTCTGATGTTCTTCTTCTTTGGTCTGAGCAGGTCGAAGGGAAGCTCCTCTCTGATGGACTCCTGCTTCTTCTGCATCTGAGAGAAGAACAGACACTGATAATAAACTGAATGGATCGATGATGAGGAGGCTGAGCCTTCCTCACATTAACACATGAAACCAACTGAAATGTCACATCATGGTTTCATCCTGTGAGCTCTGACTGGATCCTTAACAAGCTCTTTTTCTTCTTCTTCTGTGGTTAAATGAGAATCAGCTCCACACAGAGGAAAGCAGAATAAGGTTCAAACATTTGGATGAAAACACTGAAAATAAAGATCTGGTCTTTTTTACTGTTGGAAACAAACGATGAAAAACTGACGTTGACTAAAGAAAAACAGAAAAAAAGTAAAACTTTTTATTAGAACCTTCAGAGAAGAAACTTGAACCACCTCCTCAGTAAACCAGTGTATGAATTCTTGTTATGTTGTGTGGTCACAGTGACCTTTGACCACCACCAGTCCTGAAGAGTCCAGTCCATGTCACTGGACTGCCAGGACCTTAAAACCTCAGGTCTCATCTCTTTCCTGTCTGACTGAAAACACATTGTGCTCAGGTCGCTCAGGTGAGCAGGTAACAGGTGGTTCATTTAGGAAGGTGTGGTCATCGTCCTCTGATTGGTTGATGATTTTCACAGATTAGATCTGAAGGTGACAAACTTTGAACTCTACAGAGTTCATGACAGGTTGGTTCAAATTATTATAAACATTTTGTTTGATAGAGAAACACACACACACACACACACACACACACACACACACACACACACACACACACACACACACACACACAGGTGTTTATACCTTGATCTTGATGTCTGTCTTGTGTCTGCTGCTGTTGCTCAGAGTGACTGGACTGCTGTACACGGGTTTCTCCACAAGAGGGAGTGAGACCTCTCTGAGGACATCTCCACTGAAGTCTCCTGTCTGATACCTGAACACAGGAAACGCATCATCACCACTCATTCAGCCCAAAACAACCTTCATTTAGACTGTCACGGCCAATCAGAGAAGACCCAGGTCTTCAGGTCTGAGGTCACATCTGATGTAACCAGGTACTACACAAAGCCTTTCCCTCCTCTTCCCTCTCGCCTCTTCCTCCAGGGTGAGGTGCAGCAGCTCTCTCTTGGACTACTCCCTCCTCTCCCCTTCTCACCTCTTCTCCACCACCTCCAGGGTGAGGTGCAGCAGCTCTCTCTTGGACTTCTCCCTCCTCTTGATCATCTCCAGGATGGTGACGGTGCGGCTGAACTCTCTCCTTAGTCTCAGCATCTTCTCGTACGATGCCTCGTCGTTCTTCCGGTTCTGAGGAAGAAGAAACATCTGTTCGTAAACTGTTCGTCTGCGTCTCTGTAACTGGAGGAGACATGTGGACTTACCTTCCTGGTCTGCATCTTCTCCGTCCTCCGTCTGAAGGCCACGTAGGCATCGTTGTTGGTGGATCCGTCCCTCTTCTCCTGTTTGATGTGAGCGATCAGAGACGGACCCCGACAATTCTTCCTCTTCCTCACCCAGTAGTCGTACACCGACTTCAGCAGGTAGTCATCCTCGTTCAGCAGCAACTTCGCCTCCGCCAGAGAGACCAACTGAAACCAGAACCAGAGGGGTCAGCTGAGAACCGCTCAAGAGGAGATTCTGGGTCCAGTATAGAGACCTGGTTCTGAAATAAAATACTGAACACACCCCCAGCAGTTTCACACTGACCATCACCATGTTCAGGTGTGTTACCTGGTGTGTGCTGGCCTTCTCCAGTCGGTCCACCATGGTCTCAAACTGCAGAGGTCTTATCTCCATCTTTCTGTTCAGTCTGTTGAGCAGCGTCTCGTCCTCTGAGTCCATGTCGTAGTCCGGCTGCTCCAAGTCCAGACCCAGAGCTACAGGACCAGAGTACACAGTGCTGATGTTAGTATACAGAGTAACGGTGTAGTACACACAGTACTGGTGTTAGTAATACAGTACTGATATCTGTGTTGAACAGATTTTTTCTCAGACTGTGAGGCTGAAGAAGTGAAGAGGCGTAGCGCAGGTCAGGTATAGTACAGGTGTAGTACAGTATGCAATACAGGTGTAGGTCAGGTGTCAAGCAGATGTAGTACAGCTGTAGTACAGGATGAAATACAGGTGTAGTACAGGTGTAGGTCAGTGTGCAGTACAGATGTAGTACAGCAGTACTTACGCTGTATGTGGATGAGCTGTTTGGGAACTTTGACCTCTCCCTTGTACAGGCGGTCGTAGTAGGTGGTGTTACTCTCTGCTTCAGGTACAGGGATCACCATGTTCTCCTTCTTCTCCCTGAACACCTGCTGGGCCGAGATCGCCCTCTGCAGGTGGTGTTCCTGAAACAACCAGACACACATATCAACACCTGTACAGACCAACGAAGAAGACAACCCAGACCTCTGTCCTATTCATCATCAGTGTCATCATGTACAGAGGTAAGAAGTCATCAGTGATTCATCTGTATTTATCAGTAACGTTAAATCTGATCAGATCTTCATATAAGTGACAATAATAAACAAACTATGTGTTTAACTAACAACACTAATCATTGTGTTGTTGCTCAAACATTCACAGTGAAGCTGAAACAGTGTGTGAACCTCAGGAGGAGTCAGGCCGGGAGTCAGTGAGTGAATCCAGTCTGGAGGTTTTGACGTTTAGAGACTTATAGAGAAACATCTGAAGCCTCACAACAAAAATCTCAGACACTGAGGATGAAGAGATGTCAAAGCTGAAGATTTAAAGAAATCACTGGAGCTGGTTCACATCCCTGGTCCTCATGGAGTCCTGCTGTCATGGAGCCCATAGAGGAAGCTGCTTCATCACTTTAACTGAAACTGTTTGATGGACTGAAGAGACTGAGGGTGAACTGTAGAAGAACATCAGCTCTGTGTGTGGAGTAAACCTCCTCCCACAAGTGGAGCAGGATCTTGGTCTCTGCTGCCTCTGGACCTGGACCAGATCAAGATCATCAGTTTATCCAGGTCTCTTCAGGATCATGTCAGGGTGTCTGTCCACCTTCTGAAGCTCAGGACAAGACAATGACCCTAAACATTAAAGAAAATCCACTTTCTGGAGTGGTCCCGTCAGACCCAGACCTGAACCCAGTAGAGATAATGTTACTGAGCTCAGAGAGATAACCTGTCTGACTGAAGCAGCTCTGTAACAACGGTCCAGACCTCGTCCTGAACACTGAGCAGGTCTGATCAGCAGCTACTGAAGACCTGGGTTCAGGTTCAACTAGGTTTTAAGGTTCGCCTCCTCTTTCCACCAGAGCTGAAAGAGAGATTATAACTGTCTGACATCAGAGACACTGAGTCAGTCCTGATGAAGAACAGATCAGACTAATGATCAGTTAAAACCAGGTGATTCAGACGTTGTGAGGGTTTCTAACTTCTGTTCTACAGAGTTCTCCTGCTGTTTAAAAACCTCTGACACTAACCTGTTAAATTCATCATCTCTTTTTCCAGATAGAATAACCTAGCCTGTACAGAGTCTGGATTTATCTGTCAGGTATCTGCCAGCTGATTCGCTGCTGGAGAATAGTTTCATAGCACCACAGTTCTCACAGTGAATAATATGAGCTCCTAAAACCTTCAGTGTTCTACAGGCTTTGACCATATAAAACCTACACTCAGCACATCATATGATTCAAATCAGTCCTGGTGACACCCTGTCAATATGTAATCATTTTCGTGTGTTGACAAAAAGAAAAAAAATGCAGAGCTGAAAGGATTAGTCGATTAATCAACTAGCAGAAAAATATTTGTCTATATTTTGATAATTTATTATTCGTTTTAGTCGTTATTAAGAACAGTGAAGCAGTGACAGATGTTCTCTGAACTCTTCCTCACTTCATCACTGTGAACATGGGTTTGACTTTTGGACAGTTCGACTGCGATGATTTAAACAATTAATCTAACAAACAGCTGGCAGATTAATCAATAATGAAAATCATCCTCACTTGCAGCCCTAATGCAATAATGTGGACTTTATGACATCATGTGTTACCACTGTTTTAGGAAGCTGTCATTCTGTAGTGATTGTTGTTTGTGAGGTTTCTGTTCAGGTGGATGTTCACCTGAAGACGACCTGCTATGTCACTGTGTGGACTAACGCTCATTTCCTGTATGTATACATATATAGATTTGTATATGTATATATATTGCTCTGATGATCTGGTCTGTTTCTACTCCGCTCTGTAATCCTAACTGATGATGCTGCAGTTGATAAAGTCTTTTTAAATCACAGAGCTCACAATCGGATGGCAGCAGAGAGGTCAAAAGTCAGGACAGCACCAGTGTGCAGGGGACGGGTCTCATAACTGTCCGCGGTGTCACGGGACAGTTCACGGGCTCATGTTTACGTTTCTACCGGCAGAGACTGACGTTAATGTAGCAGTGGTTAGCTAGCATCAAGCAGGGACACTTCACAGTCTGCGTCGCCCGTTGTCATGACTACTACGTGAAACTTCGTCAGTCACAGAAAGCGTCCAAGCCTGATTGGCGCTACGCTAATAGCGTACACTGTACGTCAAGCCTACGTAACCTGCGTATATTCATGCGTGTGGCCCTCTCTTCATACACGGCGTACGGACAGAACTCTACGTAAACACGTCGTGAATCCCACCGTGGCACAGCTAACGCTAACAGACACACAGTTTAAAATAAAACATGTCCGTACCAGCTCTTCTTCTTTCTCCATCCCGGTGGGCATCTGCGGGACGGCCCGGTTAATGGACACGCAGTCGGTCAGGTCCGGCAGGTCTCTGTTGCGGTAAACCGGGAGCGGTTTGGCGGCGTCTAGCGCTCGCGCCCGGAACGAGAGTTTACTCATTGTTTGCGCCAAATCAGCGACAATCCAAAGGAGCCGTGAATCCCGCCACAAACCCGCTCCACTACCGACGTGAATCCGCTCCGGACGCGACTGTGTCGGCCGCAGTAGAGCTCATCGGTGTCCCCTGCTCCAGTAACCGGCGGGAGGACTCATCAGTGTGCGGGTTTAACGGGATGTAGGGGCCGTTTTTCCTGGCTGGTCCGCTCCCTGCGCCGCGGAAAACATGGCGGACATGTCCACACCAGCGGCAGAGCGATCCCATCAGCCACCGCGGTACTCGTCAAAAAGACACACGCGAGACGTGAAAGTGCGCGCGCAGCTACAGGAGGCAACTTTGTATCTAAAATAAGAATGTAGGGTTAATAAAGTTTTTTAAAACGTTCTAGAAGTGACAGAAAAAAATTTGCGTTAATAAACTGTGACAGAACCCTGCTGCACATTAACAACCATTACAGTTATGTGTTATAAAAAATATTCACCTGTGAAAGTTTGTATACTGACCTACACATATTATTGACTTTGTTAATCAACTCACTGTTTCCAATCATTAATATATCAATGACAAGGTACAGTTGAGCTTTATTTAATAACACTATAATCAATTACACTACAATCAAGTGATCCGCGATATACTTTTAGATATTTGAATACTATTCATAAAAACACTTATATCTGCATCAACTGAAAGCAAAATGATCTTCAATTCTACAAAGATGAAGAGGCGAGGAAGACAAACTGCGACCAACATATTTTTTATAATCAGTTATTGAGCAGGTTTTTTTCTCAATGAATCATTTTGTGTATATAATAGAAGATATTGAAAGTCTTCTTCAGTCTGACCAACAGAAAAAAAGATCAGTTTACTGTGACAGAAAACAACTAGACAATAATGTTTATAAAATGGCGGAAACCAGCTGTTATTTTCTTCCCGTATCAGTTAACTTGAGTAATTAATTGTTTCAGTTCTAATTATCTTCTCTAGTTCCACCTAAAGACAGTGAGCTTTAAATGACATTCATCCATCCAATGTAGTGAAAGTTCTCATTGGGATGAGAATGGACCGATGAGTTTCATGATTAATAAATAACTGTCAGGCTCATTAAGGTCTATCAATACCTGATATGAACTTTCTGTAGTAACTGTAATAAACTGCCACCTGTTTCAGGCTGCACAGTAAAAAAAAAAACAAAAAAAACAAACTAATTTTATGGAAAATAACTAATTTTCTAACAGTAATTTTCTGTTTTTTAAAATTGTGAACAAAAGTCTGTAAAATGACAGAAATTATCTGTGAATTAACAGCCAAACTTCTCTTTTAAGCATTATGCCAATAATAATGAATTACATTTATTTCCCATTTTTGTGAAGAAAAATTACTGTATTATTTATACAGTATTTTTTCTGCTTTCTTAAATTACATACAAATCCATGTAAAATGACAGTAATTATCTGTAAAGGTTAATGGCCATACTAACTTTATATTTAAAGATCTTCTCTGTAATTTCAGGGTGAATCTTATTAGTTTTACATTTATGTGACTTCTACATTCAAACGTTTTTTATTCTGGATGCAAATGTAGCAAACTTTTCAAACATTCAATCTTCAAACAAAAAAAGTTTGAAGTACTGGAATGTATCCCAGCATGCACTGGGAGGAAAGCAGGAAAATGGTTTATCACACAAGTCAACTCAGACTGTTGCTCCGTCCTCACTGAGCTATGAAGGATTATTTTACATCTCTACTATAATTTATACTTGTTACTAAATAAGATTTATCCACCTCTTTATGATGCAACTTGTCTTGTGACAGTGAAGTTCACCTGCACCTTCATTCACAACTGTATTCTAGTTTTAATTTGTCAGTTACAGTTGATTGTAAATTGTTGAAATTAATGCAGTTTTAATGTGAAATAAAGTTTTTATGAAGCTTTGCTTTGTTGATGGTTTTTATGGAGCGTGTCTGGTAATTTAACAGCAGCAGCAGCACAGTATAGAAATCACAACACTGAAGTTTTTCCTGAATCTGTAATTAATCAAAGACTTTCTATGTTGCTTTAATCAACAACAAACATGATAGAAATGTTTAAATGTGTCCGTCCTTCAACAGTGACAACACAGGATCTAGAGACAGATACTAGAGTTTGTGCTTTTTTAATTTCTCTTATGAACTTACCAATTTAAATAACAATGAAAACACTAATTCACCAAAGTGACTGTTAGATTCATCATGAGGCAGATGGTAAATATGAAGAAACACTCAGTACAATTTAATCACCGGTTTATTTATTAAACACCTTTTCAATGACAACAATGAAGTTGTGAATAAAACTAATGAACATGAGCTGTACTACACTGACACCTGCTTCACAATCTGAACTGTCAGTGTTCAGTTCACACTAAAGAGTGTGTGAGGTCACACATCTGTCTCTGAGGTCACAGCATCACATCTATGAAGAGTCTGGTTCTGCTCCAGGTTGCAGTTCTGGTGGGTCAGTTCCATCTGTTTCCTACTGAACACCGTTTGATGTTAAACTGGTCGATACTTTCACCTGTGAAGGTGGTGACTGTGCTAGAGCTTTACCACTACATCCCCATATAGACAATCACTTCTAAGATCAAACTTTTATGACTTACCTTACCTCTTAACCTTTTTAGACTCTTATTTTGAAAGTGTCTGTGCTTCTGTGTTTGGCAGTATAAATTGCCAATAGCCAATAATTCCCTCTTACCATGTTGAGACTTCTCTCTTCTGTCAAAATATATGTATATATATATATATATATATATATATACACACAGATATACACATATATACACACATATATATATGTGTGTGTGTGTGTGTGTGTGTGTGTGTGTGTGTGTGTGTGTGTGTGTGTGTGACGTAGCAGTAGAGCTCCAAAGAGGGCTGGGTTGGTCGTTTTGAAAACGTCTCCCCATTCATTCTGTATGGGAATTTTTACGTCGCATACGTCATTTACGTCACCATGGTTACTCGAATCGCTACGAAAAGTCAGAGCACACCATTCCCGATCGAGCCGCACTTAATGATATATTGTTTTCTCAACCGATGCCCATCCATCCACTGCACCACAGCACATGCAGTGAGCTGCAAGAATAAAAGAAAGCACACATTACAAATGAATCCTCACATACAGTAACAGCATTGTGCCCAATGGAAACTATTTACAACATTTTACCAGGGAAACAGTCAGTGTCCAGTCTTTGCACTGCACCATCCTGAATGCAATTTAAGAATATCATTGAAAGAAAAGAAAAGAGTTAATAATGATTCAGTTACCGTCTTTGTCATCTCTGAATATATAAACTTCCAGGCAGCGGCCCCCGCTCTGCCACAGCAGCTTCAGGTCACCTTCCTCTTCCTGTAGGCTCTGGTCCTGGGTACAGGTAGTCCAGGAAGAGGAGGTGGAGGAACAGAAGAGGGGAGTGGTGCTGGAGCGAGGGGAGGACCAACAGCACTTGATGAGGGGCCATGCTGTTCATCATCTGGAGGAGGAGGAGGAGGAGGCAGACCCCTGCTGGAGGGCCCAGGCTGCTCCTCCAGGACATTGAAGTTAAAGGACTGTCCTTGTCCCACCTGGACCAAGGACAGACCCTTTGCTGAAGGGAGAGTCTGGCCAGCACCTGGAACCCACAGACAAACACAGACTTTAAAATATAAATCACAGAACAGATTACAACACACCAACAGCTTTATGACAAACTCTTACCACTGAGTCCTCAATTCAATTCAAAGAGCTGGATGTTGGTCTGAGCCATCAACCTGGGGCCGACCAGCACTGCCTCTCTGATGCCACATAATCCTTGAGAATGAATGACCAGCGAGTCCTCACGGTCCCTCTGGACCACGTGGCCACCGGGTGAAGACGCAGAGCTGGTTGGAAACGGCCTCCACAAGGCGGCTAACACTGGCCCAGTTTGCAGTGCCCGAGTTCAGTCCAAGAAGACAGCTGAGAGATAATCAGAGCACAGTATGTTAATATAAATCTGATATTCATTAGAGGAAACAGTGATATCTGAAGTGAATCTCACCTCTGGAGACTCTCTTTCCCAGGACAGGAGGTGTTCTTCCCCGTCGCTGCCTTGAACTGTCACCTGGGCTGCCTCTCCTGGTCTCTGGGAGGGAAGAACTCGCTCTTCCTCCTGCTCTGTCTGGCAGGTGTTGCCAGGAGCTTGGAAGTACTTGGCACTGGCTTGAGGATAAAGGTTGTGGATTAAAAATGTATTTTATGTTTGCATGAAATGATAATACACAATATACTGAATCACAAGCTATGAGACACACGCATGTACCTGGGATGAACTGGTGAAGGTGGAAACCAGAAGGCTGACCCCGCCCTCTGTCAGTCTACCTGTCTCTGTACAGCTGCACCTGCTGGGTCCTGAATGCAGCTGAGGTGGCGCCTCTGTGTCTCCATATGTCCTGGATGCAGAGACAATCCAGCAAAGAGACGTCCAGGGTGACGTGGAGATCCTGGATGAGGAGGAGCGTCTCCTCTGCCCCATGTGTCCTCCTCCAACAGTGGAGCCTCCACTTCTCCCAGGAGATCCTCTGGATCACCTTGGCAACAGTCAGGCCGAGCATCCTGTGCTTCCCCTCCAGTGAGGACCGCTATGCCTCAATGTGCCAACAGGCTCCTCCGGGGGTCCACCTCCAAGATGTGGCGTCATCAATCTGGCCGCCATCCTGGAAAGCCAACACACCAACATTGGTAACCCAGGCAACTGTTTCAGAAGCAGCACCAACAAGCTTCTTTGTCACCTGGAGAGAGAGTGACAGAGAAAGTTTCAAATGTTAATATTAATATTTTTGTGTGAATTTAGTACACACACAGCAGTGGTGTGAAAGCAGCTGTAAGAACATAAACTCTGCCTGAATTACACCTCATCCTAGAGAAATTCCCTGTTGGAAAAGAATACTAGACCCTAACCCTCTTCCTGCAGGTGGTGGGCCCACTGTGAGACGAACCCATGTAGCCGGTTCGGGCTGGGCCCGGCCGGGTCCCATGGGCTAAGGCCCGGCCACCTGGCGCTCGCCCATGGGCCCCAACCCCAGGCCTGGCTCCAGGGCGGGGCCCCGGTATCCCTCCGGGCCGGGTACACAGATTCTTAATCGTTCTGCTCATTGGGATATTCTGAATCTTCATCTTATACTGAAATTGTTAAATTCATTCAATGACCAATGCCAGCAAGCTAGCTACTAATGGTAGCGCTAATGAAAATGGTGGTCAGCTCTATGTACTGTACATGCACACGTTCATTGCTGCCATTATCATCATTATCATTTATTGCAATATATCATTGTTATTATAATTGTTATCAATACTCATGATTATTATTTTTTAAAATTATAATTATTTTAACTATTATTGTCATTATTATATACAATCAAACAAAATGTCGTTTTATATACACTTTGTCACTTGTCTATCGTGCTTCATGGTTAAAATGTTCTGTGTCACCTTCTGTTTGTCTGTTTGTCACCAATAAAGATGCTAGCTATCCCCCCCACTTGTTATTTTGGATTCTTATGAAATTGTTAAATCCATTCATCAATGAACAATGCCAAAAAGCCAGCTGCTAATGCTAGAGCTAATTAAAATGGGGGGGGGGGGGGGGGGGGGGGGCGCAAGGCTATATACTGTACACACACACACATAGCCGCCATGTATATCATTGTTAGCATTATAATTGTAATCAATGTCATTATTTTAGAAAAGAAGCTAATCCTGATGATCAATGCTAATGCTAGCTAGCTCACCATTTTTTTTTGCAATGTATTGGTAGCTGCTAATGCTAGCAAGTTAGCCCCACCCTTCTGTTCGTCCGTTTTTTCCACCAATGAGGAAAAAAAAAAGGCTAATGCTAACAGTAGCTGCTAATGCTTGTGAGTTAGCCCCCCCACTTTTCATTTTGCAATCTTATAATGAAATTGTTAAATTCATTCAATGAAAAATTCCAGCAAGACAGCTGCTAATGCTAGAGCTAATGAAACTGGGGCAGCTCTATATACTGTACACATACATTGTCTCCATTATCATTGTAATCAGTCATTACTGTAGACAAGAAGCTAATCCTGATGATCAGTGCTAAGGCAAATGCTAGCTAGCCCACCGTTTTTTTTTTATTGGTAGCTGCTAATGCTAATGCTAGCTAGCTAGCTAGCCCCACCCCTGTTTTATTTGTCCCTGTTTTTTCACCAATAAAAGGAGGAAAAAAATGCTAATGGTAGCAAGCTAGCCCCGCCCCTCTCTGTTCCGTTTGTCCATGTTTTTTTCACCAATAAAGGGGAAAAAAACAAAAAAAAAACACAGGGGCTAGCTCGCACCCCCAGTTGCGGCCTTGCCAGAACGACTTAGCCCCCAGTTCATATTAGGCTCAAAATCATTTTGAGACTATAAAGTAATGTTTACAAATAATTCCAATATTTGTAGTTGGAAATCAAACTTTGTAAACCTGGAAAATAAAGAAGTTCAAGTTTGTGCATGTGAAAGAAAATTGTGCTTGTGGCAAAGAGATTTCTTTTTGTTCCAAGTCTGATCAGTGGTGAGGTTCAACAAAGACACAGGGGAAGAAGAAATGCTTTGTGGACGTCTGTACAGAGATAAAAAGCAGAAAACTGTAAAACCCAGTGTGCAACATTCCCAGTGTGTGACACTGACAAGTACAAATTTCCTTGTCACTTCGGTGTCACACTGTGGGAACTTTTGACCAGAGTTTTACAGTTTTCTTCTCTGTATCACGACACAGATGTTGACAAATCCATTTCTTCTTTTACAGAGTCTTTGTTCAACCTCAACACTGATTATTTGTAGAGTTTTCATTCAGACTTTAAACAAATGCAAATCTCTTCGAGACAAGCACAATTGTTTCACATACGCAAACTTGAATTTCTCACGCAGATTTATTTTACAGGTTTACAAAGGCTGATTTAAAACTACAAACATTGGACTTTTTGTGAACATCACTTTACAAGCTCAAAATCATTTTGACCCTAATTTGAGCCTGGATACATAGTTACAGTCAACAACATCTGCTAAGTAATACACATCTCTCAGCATAAAGCAGGCTATGTTAAACATTACATTTACATGGTTGTGGTTTACTATTTGTAGAGCTTTGGTCGGTGAAGTGATAAACATTTGTTACTGAGTAGTTCCTCATTACTCAATCACTACATCACAATAAGTTCCTTAACAACAAATCAGACACAGCAAGTTTCCAAACAAGTATTTTAAGTGTAATATTCAAGCCAAAAACTAATAATCACAGCCACGTTATTTTCTGATGCATTCGATATGACGACAACTTAAATGTAATAAACATAATATCATTTTAACTCATCTTAAACGTTTAACTATGATCTGAGCGGAAATGCTATTACACAAAATACAAACTGCATTTAACAGACTTACCTTTTCTGGCCTGAGGTGGAGTCTGCCATCCCTATGAAAACACAAAAGGAAAAGTAAAGACATGTCAAGCAGCTCAAGTTTTCACTATGAAATGTTTGAGGCAGTCTAAGACTTCAGAACATAGAAGATCAATCATCCATTTAAACCTCATTTAGCATATACTGTAATAAAAAGACTTAATGAATAAATCTGCACAAATGATACATGTGAAGAAGTTGTAGAAGAGATTCATATATATAACAAACAAACACATTAGTGGTGAGGCAACACAAAGACACTGGAGGAGAAAGAGCTGTGTACACATAAAAAGCACTTTTCACTTACAAGATATTTGGCTTGGTGTAGTATCTAATTAACGTATTCATAGGAAATAAAATATAAGTGAAATACTGCAACAGTCATATATAAATAGATACATATAAAGACGTTACCACAACTATGTACAAAAATGTTTTAGAATGACAAAACTCCTGCTAGGCAAGATGTGCAAAAGGTATTGATTAGGGGATGTGCAAAAGTATAGACAATATCTGTCATGTGCAGGGATCATACCTCAAGGTGTTGATATAACGTGGTTGATGACTGATGAGGCCAGATACAGAAGAAAAGGCAGGTGCTGGTCCATCATTGGTGGTGATTAGACTGGACTTCTGGTCCTGATACAGACAAACATGTGATAGGACAATTTGTTTAGATCATACAAGTTCTTTATATTCAAACATGTTAGGTCTGTTGTGTGAGTATAATAAATCATGAAGATAGATATGAATATGCAAAAATACATACAGTATGAATATTATGAAATGTAAACAAGGAAATTAAGGGTAAACAACAAGGTGTGATAAGAATTCAATGTTCACACACACAATATAACTGTAGCAGCATAGAGGGCGCTGCTCTTGATTGATGCCAGCTGGTAACCGATAATTGGTCCAGCTTTGTATAAAAGCGGCAGCCTGTCACCTTCTCCTTGTCTTGCGCTTCACCTCATTGCGTCATTTCCGGACCGGATGATTTGTTTGCCCTCTCAGAGCGGCAACTGTGGGCCGTGCTGTTGTTCTGTTTGGCGTCTTCTGTATTGGTAGGTGTTTCTCTCTCTCTCTCTGCCATTGCTGTCGTCTCTGCTGGCTAAACGCTGGTGTGGTTACAGGTGAATGCCGGTAGCCGTGCGGGTCTCGTCTCTCCCTCACTCTCCATATGCCTGTGTGAACTCTAAAAAGGTAGGCATTTTCTATTGCTGCTTCCCACAATTTCTTTAATTTTAGCTTAGCAATGCTAATTTAGTTTTTTTTTTAAATATTAGGAAATCTCATCAGCTGACGGAGTCCACCGGTGGTGTGACGTCACCACCAGCTGATTTGAGCCGCTGCTGTTTCGTCTCCTGCTTGCTTGCTTTGTCTCCTGTTCCGTGTTCACAGCTGCTTGCTGGCTTGCTCCTTTGCTGTGTTTGCTGCTGCGGGCCTCTCCATCCTCACTCAGTTCCCGGCTCGGCCTTGGTTGGTCGGCCACTCCGCTCTCTCCATCCTCACTCAGTTCCCGGCTCGGCCTTGGTTGGTCGGCCACTCCGCTCTCTCCATCCTCGCGCAGTTCCCGGCTCGGCCTTGGTTGGTCGGCCACTCCACGCTCTCCCTCTCGCTCTTACTGCTGTGCGGTGCTTGCTGCTGGGGCTGCGGGTGGCTGACAGCTGCCTTACACAGCTATTGGGTTGTGCATAGGACTGTGGCAATACAGTGTAGAGTGTTTTTTTTACAATGTTTATTTAATTTTGGGCATTTTTAGTTTAGTAGTTACCTGCCCACTCTTCTCATTTTGTATGTTTATTTTGTGATTCTTTTTGTAGTAATTTGTTATTCTTTTTCAGTTGCTGCAGGCCGGTGGTGGTGTCCTTCCCTTCTGTGTGCCGTGTCCTGGGATTTTGGGTGATTTCACATTGTGTGTGTGCTTGCCACGTGTGTTTGAGTGTCTGATTATTTTGACCTTAATATTATTTTGTATTTGCTAGACTCCCCACTCCTCTCACGAGCCCCTGCCCACACCCGTAGGCCTCAGCTCCTGAATCATATTCCCTCTTTTTTCTTGTTTTGTATGGTTGGATTTTATAGTCTTTTAGAATATTTTTGTAATAAAGTATACTTTTTGTTGTAAGTACTTGCACTCACGTCTCTTGCTTGAAGTATAACGAACCTGTGTGTCCCATTGACTGGTAATGGTAAATAATTCTTTGGGTGAAATTCCCAGGGTGGCGTTGTCAGGCAATTGAACGAGAATTTGGATTGGTGTAACCCTCTGCTTGACGCCGCGACATAACCAACAAATTGAGTAATACAAAATATGGATATACTGTCAAATACATAACCAATATAGACAGTGGTATATCCATAATTAAGAATCAGCAGTATGAACATGTATACACTGTGGGTCTGATTTAATCAGCTGTATAGACAAGTCTTACTTTTAAAGTGAATGATAGCATGTTACTCACCTAGACCCTCCTCACTGTCTGGACTCTCTGCCGTTGGTGAGACGGGTGGAGGCGGTATTGCATCTGTACTGGCTCAGATCCTGATAAAGACAGAGGTATGCTGTAATCTCCTGAGAAATGTAAAGACCTAGTGCACTTTCAATCATGGCTGATCTCCTAACAGTAATGTAAAGTGGTTACAACATGGTGAACCGATAGACGTGTATTCACTTGGTCTACTGGGTCCATACAATCTCAAGTTACAGTCATCAGTTACAAAATGAGCCTAAAGTTACTGATGTCACTAGCTGTACAACGGGGTCAGCCCTATGTTCCCACATTTCTTAGAACTTTTTTTCACAGAAACTTTTGAAAATTAGGGTTAGGGTTAGGGTTAGGGTTAGGGCTGTGGGAACATAGACACGCTCCCCTTTACGTCAGCCGAAAGCAACGGACACAATCCTAGTAACCGCTAAAACGTCTGTCCACAATGTCAATATCACCACCTGAAACGTTTGTCGGTACGGTTTGTCAGTCGTTGCACTGATTATACTTTTAGCTAAAGAGCTAACATTGATTCTACTCACCAGGCTAACAGGAAAGTTTTTCTTTTGCTTTTCTTCGCTGTTGAACGTGGTTTCTTGTCGGGAGCAGTCCTTCGGGATGCAGATGAATATTGTCTTTTAGGAGGTTCAGCCATTCCTCTGTTTGTGATGCTAACTTCAAGAGTTGCTGGAAGTTGTTCTTCAACATACAAAGCGGTATCACAACACAGGACAGGTCGGGGCTGGCTGATGCACATGCTCATTTCAGTAGATAACTCTGAAATACAACAGATGAAGGTCTTGATCATGACATCATCACTGTGGCTGCTTCACACACCGTTGATCGTGTTAATTCATTATTTGAACATTTTAAACTAAAGTTCTGGCTACATCTTATATTGCACCTTTGCAGCACAACCACCAAAGCTGACATTTAAAAGTAAAGCTACATGTTCTTTGCCCACATTGCAAACCAACTTACAGTTTTGACACTTAGTTAAAACAAAGACATTGAGCTTAACTTGACTTATATTGACACATCTGATGCATACAAAACATTTTGATTTGCTTTGACAGTATATAAATCTATGCTTGGATTATAAAATACAATCATGCTTTCCCTTATACTTGCATTCAATTTGTGATGTACAATCATTTGTATTTGCCCATTTTGCATTAAGGCCAGTAGATGTTGCACTGTTCACATGAAGCATCAAGATATAAACCCTTTGTGGAACCACTTTGCTGAGAAAGTAAAACCTCCGACGCTGTGGGACTCACATCCAGTACCAGGCAGTTGATTTCTGCAAGCAAAGAAGATACAACAGCCCAGGAAATTTTACCCACCGAGTATTTCACTTACTGACTGTGGACTGCTCACAGAACCAGGTTTCAGTTCCTTGCAGACATGTTGGTTTTTCGAGTGTCCGTATATGATGTCATGGGCCTGTCTCACCAGTCACTGTATGTTGGCAGTCTTTATGTTACGACCCAGCTAGGGGAAAAGGGAAGCAACATAAAACCAGGTGTTATTGGTAAATCAAATTTACTGATTTAATTTATTGCCTAACCAGGAGGGTAAATAATTAAACAAAAATACAAACAAGGCAACAGGATAACTGGAGTAGGGGAACAGGAGCAAAGAGCCTAACTATGCGATTCTAACCAACCCAAAAACACTAGAAGCAGCACCCCTGTTCCTAATGTGTCCAACAGTCTTTTTCTAAGGGTGTGATGCACAATCAGAATTTTAAACCTAGCCCAGTCCCCAACAATCACTACCAGCATCTTAAACCAAATCACAAATGTTCACAAAGGAGGTACAGAGATGAGCTGCCTATCATGTCAGCCGCCACTAATGATGTGCGGGCTGGGCTCTTAAACTCTCTTCCTCTGATGCTGAAACTGCAGCAGCTGTGGTGAGGACTGACAGGATCGTTGCTGCACCAATAGGAGGAGCCGTGGAGTTGGAGGCTCCTCCTCTCTCCTCCGACAGGGACAAGTAATCCATCAGTTAGTGTTAACGTGCCTGAGCTTTGTGCAGCAACAGGCTGTAATAACAAGAACAGCTGTAGAAAGTCTTTGCTCTGCACGGCCGCCTACACCGGCTACCTGACCGCAGCAGGCTCCTGGATACACAGTACGAAGTCGCTGCTAACAAAGTTAGCATTCATAATTCAAGGTAGACTTTATATCTTAGTGTTAAAATAATCTTAGTAACTAGTTGCATACATGTCCACATTTGGTAAATATCACATATATGAGGAGAAACCTTGTAATATTAGCTGAAGTTACTGTGTCTAAGCTAACTGTGTGGTGTAACCACTTGTATTAAAACCATAGACCGAGGGAAAACATGTTATAACGCGTTTTAAAATGATTTCTGCAAAGCAAAGGGGACGTTACCGAACTTAGTGTTAACAGAGACAGCGGGTTGTCAATGTCGGTAAGTCACGGTCACTTAACGATCCCGTAATTACAGTGAACTGTCGTGTCTGGACGTGCTGTTAAAGAGCAGAGCAGCGGACGTGTGTGTTGTGTTTGTTCATGTTAAGTTTGGTTCAGTGTTATTTGGCTAGTTTTCAGCTCTAGTTCATTTCATTATTGATGACAGGAGTCAAAACATCTGTTGGAATGTGTCCACACATGAAGGTCTTCTCTTCCCAAACATAGACACAGTGTCTTATATGATAATATAGTATTTTTTAATGTAACACTTGTGGCCATAACATTGTTCAGTCTGATCAGCTGTGCTCTTCCTTGTTCCCTACACCCTCACTGTCTTATTACACTCTCTGCCCCAGGTCAGACATACAATCACATGACCTTTGGACTCCACTGCAGCTGTAACACATTGTCAATAGTTTAAAACATTAGAGTTCATATTTCACAGTCCTCAGCCATTATAGTTAATATCAGTGTGCTGTTCCAACAGCATCACTTATTTAGAGGGAGATTGTTACTGGAGCAAATAAATATTAACTGTCTCACACATTAGGACTCATGATGAATAATGATTATACTTGTTACGAAAGATTCTGTTGCACTGTTGATTCAACTACTTATTTTTTATTAAGCAAACTTACATATGACAGTGAAATTCAGCTTTAACTTCATCCACAACTATTTCTTGATTTTAAATAGTTAGTTGATTGTAAATTGTACACTACAGTATTTAATTAATCCATTTATTATTCTTTTATACGTTTCCAGTGTTGTAAATTGCTTAAATTAATGTAGTTTATAATGCTTAATAAAGTTATTTATGAAGCTCTTGCTTTAACTTTGTTGATGGTTTTTATAGAACACATCTGGTATGAATTTTCACAATAGTAACACGTACAGCATTGTGTGGCTGTTTCTATGTTAGCTTTAATCAACAACATAAATACTAGAAATATTTAAATGTTGTCTGACAACACTGACAATGGATCAAAAAACATGCTGATGTTAACTGGTAAATACTTTCACCTGTGGAGGTGGTGACAGTGCTAGAGATGATCCATCACTTAATCACAGTTTAATATTTATAAATCCTGATCTTAAAAGTGTTGCTACCATCACCTGTCAACAACAGCAGAAATGAAGTTGCAGGTAAGAAACTGAACCTGTGAATACTGAAGACAGAATAATAAACTAACTCATCAGCAGTTAGTCTGTCATTTCCTCAGAGGAAGATGAACTGGGAGGTTTTCTACCTTCATCATCATCACAGCACATAAGAGAACTAAGGATGTCCATGCAGTCTCCCTTCTCCACAGCCAGATGAATGGAAACTAATGGGCTGCTCTGTACATGAGCTCCTCCTTCTGTTGGCACAGATCACTCAGTTTTCACAGTGTGGAAACCTTTCAAATGACAATAAAAGACAAACACTTGAGTCAAAATGTGGTGGATCACAGTTGATCACAAATATCGATCAGCTGTCAGGATAGGTGCATGAATGTCTACTTCAGTTGAGGACTCGTTTGAGTATTAAATGAACAATCTTCTATATGACAAATATTTGTCTACACATTTAGCATATGTCACGTTATCTCAACTTGATCAAGACATCTTGATGTACAATGTATTAACTGACATTAACGCTGCGCATTACACTAACGCAGATCACTTAAACTGGGTCACGTGGAGAAACACAAACCAAACGTCGTTAGATTAACGTTGATTAAATTCACCTTTTTATTGGGCTTTGACTGAACACCTCCACCTGGCTAACCTAGGTTGACACAGGTTATCAACTAACGCTAACACTAGCTGGCTAGCTTGGTTAGCAAGGTGCATCTTCACCTGAACCGTGATATTAACAGGGATGCTAATTTTGGCTAGCAAAGAAACAAGCTTAAAACAAAATGAACTTACCGGGAAAAACTGAACCGCCGACTCATCTGAGTCTTTGAGAACAAACATTTTCAGGCAAACAGCATGTTGGAGCTAACTTTGATGAACTGAAAACACAGTGACAAGTCAAATGTCCGACACATCGCTCTGACGTCATATCCGGATTAACAGGCAGGTAGCGGTAGCCACGCCCTAAAGCCACTCTGCTTTAATGTCTATTTTCCTTTAAATAGGACCATAATTAAAAGAAAATGAACATCATATTGTATTGAAGAACACTTCAAACCAGAGATTCAGACCATAAACACATAAAGAATCAAATTTGAAAAACCGTGTTGAGTGGGAGAGCTGCTGCTGGGTGTCTGCAGTAATAACTCACCTTATTGTTTGTAGCTCCGGTTAGCTAGCGGAGCTGTGTGTCCACAGCATGACAGCAGACATCGCTGAAGTTGTAATAAACATCAGATATTCTGAAGCGACAAAAACACAACACTCTTATGTACAAGTTAATTTGTCGGTCCGAGACACACACACTGAGCAAGGGAGAGAGAGAAGCCAGAGCTAACTGCTAAGCTAAAGTAACAATCAGTTCTAAACAGCATGTAAACAAATGCTGAATCAGTGAAACTCGCTATAAGCAGCAGAGAGCTGTGGGTGCTGGAGCAGAACTGCTCAATTTAAATGTACAGCAGGTAGTTAGTCACTGTAATGAAGAAAACAACAA
>NW_019524922.1:61824-62129 GCF_002814215.2 Seriola lalandi dorsalis
ACAGAAGGTCAGAGCATTCTTTGTCGGTACAGATCATTTAAATAACATTTGTTTAAGCTTTATTAAAGTAATGTTAAACAAAAAATAATTAAATCATACTTTTTAAGGACTTTACAGCGAATCTTAGTGTCTCCTGTTATTTCTTCCCCCCAGATGCTCCAAGGATCCAGCTGATTACTGGCAGTTTGAAGGTGGATTTTTCTTCATCTGCTCCGTCACTTCTGGTAAAGAGTCATTGATCTTTGTGGGATGTTGTGATTTGACTTATTAATACACTGTATAGTTGGGATTCTGACATAAAAGAT
>NW_019524922.1:62621-100243 GCF_002814215.2 Seriola lalandi dorsalis
TTGATATTGTAAATTTACATCTGAATATATTAAATAAAAGTGTTATAAAGTCAATAGTGCTGCGTATGTTATTTGTAATTAAGTTTCCAACCCCACTTTAGTTGAAAGACGACATACAGAGACTTAACTGTTTAATTTGCATTTCTTCAGTTTATTATATTTTATGAGAAATGTAAGAAAATTGATCCGAATCTGAATCAGTAAATATTGTATTTAGATTTTGCTTCTACAGGTTTTAACATTACTTTACACTTAATGATTCAATGTTAACACAAATACTGTTGAAGTTTGAGATGATTTAATCTGTTTTACACAGTATTTTTTACTTTGTCTTCCAAAACAAAAGGTTTACTTTACAATATTAAGCATGTGTTAATATTTCATTGATTGACACTTATTTTTATTATTAGGAAAAAGTTTCTCTGCAGAAACTTGCTGCTGCTGTCATTTGACCGTTTTTTTACAATTTTTTTTTTTTTTTTTTTTTTTACAGTGTTTGTGAGTAAAGACCTTATTTTCTTATTTAAGTACATTTATAAGTTTATGGTCATATCAGAAAATATGATGTTAATCTTTAAAGCCTTGTTATGTTACTTTATGTAAATCACTGTGAATCCTGTTGCTTAAAGGTGTTCAGATGATAAACATGCTTTGCCTTTGTATTTATTATTTACATGTGTGACAGGGAGTAAACATCAGTGCAGACCATCACACCCTGGACATGAACTGTTCCACCACTGTCCACTGGGAGGCGCTGCAGATACTGAACACCAACCGACACAACCAGACATGATGAAACAGTTTGTTTCCACACAGCATCAGCCTGATCAACAGTGAACTCAGACAGAACCCAGTGTAACATCCTGTGACTCTGACAGAGACTTCAAACCATATACAGTTCAGATTCAAATCAATGTGAAATCCCTTGTATGTGTGACCCAGTACGTCGTAGCAGTTTTTAAAGATCTTGTTTTTGTCCAAAAAGAACAAAGAGGTGGATGGAGACACACTTAGTAACTATACAGAAGAATTACATTGTCAAAAATTTTGTAACTACAGTTACTGATATCAACCAATACAGATTTACTCAGGAGGGAAAACATATTCTTTCCTCTCATTTATTTCCTGCTCCGTTTCCTAATTCATCGATGATCCCTACTTCATCCTTGCTGACATCCTTCAGAATGGCTCCGTCTGTTTGTCCGTCCTCCTGAGCAGCAGTGTGTCTGTCCGGCCCATTTGCCCCTGCTGCCTATGTGACCCCCAGCTCCTTTCCTCAGCCCCTTGTCTTCCCCTCTGTCTTTGTCAGTTCTGTTTGACAAGTTCTGTCGAGTTTGCCGGGAATCTCCTTGTGTGCTTTTGTTTCACCAGTTCAGTAAGTCTTTGGTGTTTGCATTACTCAATAAATTTGTGAACTGCATTTGGGTCCTGTCATCCTAACACAAGACAAAAGGAGAAAAGAACTGTTTGGACTGTTTACAGAACAGCTTTGGAAGGAACTTTGGACTCTGATGAAGACAGACAGAAACATACATTCTTCAGTCACTGCCACACACAGTCTGTAGTCCTCACAGTCAGCACAGGTTACTAACGTGAGGAGAGGAATCCTCCCCTGCTTGTTGCTCTGTCGTCGTCCTCTCAGCTCTGAAGCAAACTGGAGACAAACAAGTTTTTATATGAAGGTCCCTCCCTCTGTTATCATGTGACTTACAGGAAACGGCCAGCAATCTGTAAAACATCAGTGTGACTTTCACTTTCACTTTCACTTTGTGTGTGTGTGTTTTTGTGTGTGTGTGTGTGTTTAAGTCACATGGTCTGTAAAAGAGGATGAGGGACATTTATATAAAACCTGACTTCACTTTTCTCTGTATCGCTGCAGAACTTCTACAGGAAGAGGATGGAGGGTCGTCTGGTGGACAAGCTAAACAAACTGAGTAAGGACTATTCAGTTTCTATTCAGATGATTAAGTAACATTTTGTTGTGACTGATACACTGAGAGTTTATGTTGTTTCACTGAAGCTCTTTATAATTGAGTATTTGAAAATATTTTTTTGATATACAATAAGAATGATGTGCAAACTATTCGCCACCACATTAAACAGTTTAACAGTTTTCTGGGTTACTGCGTCTAACATGCTTTTATCTATACATGCCACACCCTTCCTGTATACGAAGCCGTGTGAAGTCATTGCTGCTTCACAATTAAAGCTTAAAGCTGGTAAACACAGAGATCTTTTATTGTGAAGTAACTACTGATGATTAAAAATGTGTCTATGACAGAAAACAACAGTCATATTCTGGGTGAGGCGTCAGTGTTTGAATTAATTCAGTTTGTAACTAATGAGAACAATCTGACTGACTGAGGGAAAGACTCACCGTCTTCTTAATTACGTCTCAGAGCAAATGTTGCTTCACAAACTCTTGATGAGACCATCCGGGAATCATGAATTTCTTTTGAACAAACGCAACACAAACTGAAAGTGAAAATTCATTCAGTGTGGATTAAATAAATTGACATTAAAACAAGCTCATCGAATCATCAACATTAAATTTGTGTTGCACACCATGTTGACAGGTTTACTAAATGTTCTTCTTGTAAGACCATTAATCACTCATTTTCTTTTCAGCTCTGGATCAGCCATGGAGGGCAATATTCTGGGGGTGAGTTTACTGAACCATGTGTGGTGACCACAGGTGTGTTATAGGAACTGGACACTGGACTCATGAGATAAAAATGATAAAAGCTCTGCGACTGCACATGCTCAGTCTCTTTAACAGACGTTTCTTTTGTAATGGAGGTCAATGGGGAAAGTGATGAACCACAGGGTTTTTTTGTGTTACAGTACGGCAAGTGACCACTGGGGACAATTGTCACTAAGTTGTTGCAGTGTGTGTGTGTGTGTGTGTGTGTGTGTGTGTGTGTGTGTGTGTGTCCAGCTCCAGGAGGAAGTGCAGGGTAGTAGGGTATAGGGTAGTATACGGTAGTGCAAGCAGTACAGGTCGTACAGATGTGTTAGGATTTTTCAGTTTTATCACTGAATCAAACCAAACCAGTGGGTCCAATATTTCTTTTCGTTTGTTGATTTATTGATGTTTGAATAATGATAAATGTTTGTATTTCAATCTAAAGTTACATGTATTATTAACAGAGACAAACAGAGGGACCTTCAGTATGTGCAGGAGTACAAGCCTGAAAATGGGAATGTCTCCCATCTCAGAGTTCTTCTGTACGGACCTGTAGGAGCTGGAAAGTCAAGCTTCATTAACTCCGTCAGCAATGTCCTTCGGGGCAGGATGACTATTCCGACTTTGGCCAGTGCAACCACCTCTAACACCAGTTTCACCAGAAGAGTAAGAAAACTTTAGATTTGTGTCAATCAGCTCAGGAGGACAAATGAACACTAATGAAGTGGTGCGTACAGCAGCAGATGGATTAATCTTTCCCTTCACTTAGAAGTTCATGTGTTCACACAGTGATCAGCCACAATGTTAACACTGGTTTAATGTTGGTTTTGTGACAGACAGGTTTATTAACCACAGACATGAACAAAACAAGGACAAACCCAGAGATGAACAGGAGACGTGAACCGATGAAGACAAACCCAGAAATCAACAGACGAACCGACACAGACAAAGGGAAGCACAAGGACTATATAGACAAGGGAGGCAAGGGTGATTGAACACAGGTGAAACACATTAGGGCGGGGCAGACAATCACCACAGACACAGGACCAAGACAGGAAGCAACACACAGACACACAAGGAAACCAATACAAAATAAAACAGGAAGTGCAAAAACTCCCAAAACAAAACTAACAAAAAGTGTCTGCTATAGCAAACCATAACAGTGTGTGTGTGTGTGTGTGTGTGTGTGTGTGTGTGTGTGTTACAGTATGAAACTTTTAAAATCAGAAAAGGAAAAGGAAACCCAAAGACATTTTACCCTTTTGTCTTCAATGACGTGATGGGGCTGGAAGAGGGGTCAGACTCTGGAGTTCGTGCTGAAGACATCAAACTGGCCATGAAGGGAGGAGTGAGGGAAGGTTACAAGGTACAACTGTCAATTTATCAATGAAAACTCTCCACATTTCTTATCCATGTTGCATCAGATATTTTTGGAGGGATGCAGTGGAATAGTATTCACAATACTTTTTAGCTGCAGGTGAATCTATTCAAGATTCAAGAAACATTTAATTTTCTAACCAGCAGAAAACAGATGGCTGAAGAGCTGAGGCTGAAACACTGGAAGAGGCGGATGAGAGTGTAGTCCTGATGAAATGGGAACAGGAAGGCAGATCGTGTGATGGGGAGTAGCAGGAGAACAGAGGTTACTGGGGGGCAAGTGGGAGTGGTCCATGATGTGGCGGCAGTAGGAACTCCTTGATGTTCCAGAAGCCTGGGTGTCAGGAGGTTCGGGCTCTTGGCAGTTGTGGATGTATTCTAGATTCTTATGGTTAGTCCAAACCACAAATGAATGCTCCACCCCCTCCAACCAGCATGTCCGCACATCCAGAGCTAGCTTAGCGCTGAGCAGCTTGGAGTTGCCACTGTCCTAGTTCCTCTCCAACAGAGAGAGAGAGAGAGAGAGAGAGGGAGAGAGAGAGAGAGAGAGAGAGAGAGATAGATAGATAGATAGATAGATAGATAGATAGATAGATAGATAGATAGATACTTTATTTATCCCTTAGGGGAAATGCATGTGTCCATTAGCTCATCATTGATAATAATGTCAATAAAAACAGTAAATAACAAATGAACAACAATAAATAGATAAGTCCACTTCCTTTGGCTGAGGTGTTGTGTAGCCTGATGGCAGTGGGAACAAATGATCTCCTGAACCTCTCTGTTCTGCAGTGAGATGAGACGCTTGCTGCAGCTGTAGCTGCTTCTCTGTCTTGCCAGGATGTTGTGGAGAGGATGGTTGATATTGTCCAAGATGGCCTCCATCTTACATTGCATGTGTCTCTCCACAACAGTCCTGAGTGAGTCCAGACTCCTGCAGCACAGACCCAGCCTTTTTGACCAGCTTGTCCAGTCTCCTTGTGTTCATGTCTGACATGCTGCTGCCCCAGCAGACTGCAGCATAAAAGAGTTACACTGGCCACCACTGACTGATAAAACATGTGCAGCATTTCACTGCAGACGTGAAAGGACCATCATTATTGTAGTAGTCCTGACAGTGAACCTCAGGGACGAACCTCGGACACATGAAAGTTCTAAACCTTGACAAACAGCTGCTTCAGTCAGCATGTCATCCAAAGAGGCAAACCTGTCCAGCGTGTCCTGGAGTACACCTTTAACTAGAGCTCAGAGGACTGCTGGACCAAGGGTCAGACTGAGAGGCGTTTCCAGATATTCAGTGTCCACAGGTGTGGTGCAGACATTTGTCTCCTTCCTCCTCTCCTTGATGTGAACCAGGTGATGAGCTTTCCCAAGGTTCAGGAAAAGCTGTGGCTCCATGGAGCAGATCAAATGAGACAAGAAGGGAGTCCACACAAAGGTGTACTGAGACAAGCACTTTATTAAAACTTAAGACAAACAAGCAGCGGGGTGTGGAAACCAAGTGCAGTCATGAAAGCAGCACATGTGAGCGGTGTCTGTGCTCTGGGGATGTGTATGTGCAAAAGTGATAGATGATACAAAAAGAAATGGATGTGAGCAGTGGGAGAGAACCAGTGAGCACATGGGTCACCTGTTATTGTATGGAAGGCTCAGGTGAACGGCATCAGCTCACGACCCACCCACATCCACCACCTGCCTGCTGAGGTGAGATCACAAGATTATAAGAGGACTGAATGATGCCAAGGTGTCGATGAGGGACTGCTCCATGTTTCACGGGCAGACAGAAGACAGCAGGCCTTTAGTTAGAGACCTTGAAGGATGTTGATGGTCGTAGGGAAGGGGTGATTGTAGAGAGGGGGTTCTGTCAGGACCAGGTATTCAGGAGGGACTCCTACATCTGGGAGGGGGGCAGGGCAGATCTGATCTCATGACAGTGGTCCCTCAAGCCTGAAATAGAGGAGCAGTCAGTGTGTGGGTCGAATGACAGATAACTGTGGATCAGGTGAAAGGTGAGTGTTTGTGGTGGTCACCTGACATGATCAGTCCCTGAGCAGAGAAGAAGACCCTGTGGGGCTGAAGGATATAGAGATTTGTTGTGATTGTTCTTCTGACTTCTCCTGTGAACAGGAAGTTTTATTTTGATGTGGTTTAGTCTTTGAGCTGTAAAGACGTCAGGCTGGTGCTGAAACATCAGTTTAAGGAATTAACCCCTGAGCTGCTGCCTGTTTAGTCCTGCTGCTTAAAGATGTAATGCAGCTGAGCACACATCCCTACAGTTTGTGTTAGTGACACAGTGACTAACACAGTGCACAGCTCTCCTATAAACTTGAAGCAGGGTCGTGTTTATTCTGTGTCTTTGTTCTTAAGTGAAGCAGCTTGGTGTTTCTATTCACTGTTTTCTAGTTCAACCCGCTGTCTCCACTGTCAGAGCGCGATCCCGGCTACAACCCAACGCCCTCTCCAGACGACAGGGTTCACATCCTGGTTTGTGTGTTTTCTGCAAACTCAGCAGAAATCAAGGGTTCAGTTCTGCAGAAGATGAAGGCCATCAGAGAGACAGCCAGCGACCTGGGTAAGAGTGCAGAGGACCACTAGTGATCGACTGGGAGACAGATTTTACTCACAGTGACCGTCTGTGATACATCACTCATCAACCCTTTTCTCACTGAACATGTGTTACTGACTAAAGTTCAGCTGTTGTCTTCCTGAAAATTCTGATTGGGTTTCTGTATCTGCAGCAATTCCTCAGATGGCGATTGTGACCAACATCGACGCAGCGTGTGCTGAGATCGAGAAGGATCTGAAGAACGTCTACATGAGCAAACACCTGAAGAAAAAGGTGAGTGTGCGTCAGTGACTGAGACCTGAATGTTTTCCTCTGTGAGCTCCAGCTTCACATGTTGTTTCAGATGACTGACTTCAGCTCAGCAGTGGGAATCCCAATGAACTGCATCTGTCCGGTGAAGAACTACAGCCAAGAAATCCAGATCAATGACGAAGTGGACTCTCTGATCGTGAGCGCTCTGAGACTCATCATCGACTTCGGAGACGACTTCATCGACAACATGCAGACCTCACCTGCAGGACAGTGAGGTGTGGGTGTTCAGTGTCAGGGCTGTTACTGCTGTTTGATGATGAAGTTCATTCTGTGTCTTTATTAATCTGTAGATAAACAGATCATACAGGTGAGGAAAGTAACACCTGCTCACATCTACATCTGTCTATATATTGAAGGGATATGTTATGTTTAATACTGTATGCTTTGTATGATTAAAAAGGCAAGTCAGCCTTAAACTGATGATTATGATTGTTTATGAACATTGTGACATGTGAACATTAAACATTGTGAACCTGATTGCCGTTTGAGATTGCAGAATGACGTACAGGGACAGACAAGAGTAGTAGACAGTACAAGTATGACATGTTTAGATAACAGGTTCAGGTCAGAATGGTGTGAGGAGAGAAGAGGTGGAGTGACCCTGTTACACAGAGAATGTTTGTATAAGAATGAATGTTTGATACAAGAAAGTACTGCATGCTGCTTAGACAGGCGAGACGAGAGCAGGGTGGTCCAGAGCTCTGTAAGCAATCTCAAACTTATATGCTTGACTATACTTTTAATAAATTAGACGTGTTGAACTTTATCTGTTGTCCTGCATACTTCATCAAACGAATGCGCGAGTCCTGTTTGGTTATATATGGATCTGGACTCAACAATTTGGTGACCCTGACGTGATGAAGGCAGGATGATACTTTGTGTGACCGATTGTTAAAAGGAAATATTTTTGTTAACAGAGGATACAGACAAGTGGAACACGGAAGACAACGAGAGGCCTCTAACTGAACAGCGGTAAGCAGAAACCTGTTTTATCGAAAATCTGCAGATTGGCGTTGACAAAATTAAGTTGTATTGAAACTGTTCCTATTGTCTGTTGTATAGTTGATAAGCACTAGGATTGAGATTGCTATTGCGATCGGAGGAAGAGTCCCCGGGTGGTTAGCACGCCGTGTGGGTGCCTCCAGGGAGATCGTGTTGGACGGAAGGGTCCCCGGTGACTGACAACTGAAGCGTGGTGCCGTCAAGGGAGATCGAAAAAAAAAACCCTTCAGGATCTAAGATCCGATGAGAAGGGGATCTCCTTAGTGAGTGCAGCCTGTTTTTCATAAAAGAACAGTAGAATTAGGCAGAGCCGTTACTTTATGTATCCGACAAATTAGAAATATTCGCCTCCTAGAAAATGTGTCAAGAGCCATTGCAGGGCATAGGGTGGTAACTCGCTTCTTGAAAACAATCTGTAGGGAAGACTTGGCGTTTTTTGCAAGGGCCCTGGTAGGAGGGCGTTGGAATATTGTCTGTGTTACCGGGACCTGTGTGTAGCGGGGAGTCACGTCGACCGAAGGAGTGGAAAACTCAGATAGAGGTTCACGTCGTCTATCGGAGTTTTTGCTCTGATGAGGACGGGCATTTGACCTAGGCGCCACAGGGGAACGTAGACCTCAAGCACTCAGGGTAGAAGGAAATAAATAAGTAAAAGTGACAACCCGGCTTCAATTGTGCGGAAATCCTCTATAGCAGGCCAATAAGTCTATTAATGAGGCGTTGTGACAGTTGTTTATAAGGACCAGGGAAGCGAGTGTTTGCAGTGAGTCAGGACAACTTGCTGCTGGAGTGTTTCATTTTCTGTTTTCTCCCGAGAGGGACAATCAGCTTGTGATTCCCAAACGGTGGTCATAAATTCCAGATTGGAGGGACCCCACCGTGGTCTGAGAAACTGAGTGGAATATTTTCAATGTGGAAATTGTAATTGGGAATTGATTTTCATTGTATCGCCTCATGTCATGTTTATTTTGCTGTTAAGTAATACATCTATTCTTCTTGGTTCGGTCTCACACATACATTTAAAGTGTAATATTTTCAATGTGAGGATTACAATCGGGAATTGAAAATAAATAAAGCCAAGGGTGAAAGGGGTGGTAGATACAGTGGTGTCTCTGTGAGTTCTGAACGGGTGTCTGAGCTGTAAAAACGTGTGGGGGTAACCTCGCGGTGATAACAAACCACACGCCACACTAAAAAGTGTGTATAGCTCACAAGGTCAGTTGCTCGGGTGTTATGCCATACAAACTGACTGGCCGCTGGGGAGGTATTAAACTAAAAAACATTTCCCACACAGGTCAAAGAGGAAGGTGAGTAAGACTACAAGAAATCAGGGAAGTATCGCACACACTCACACACACTCACCAATGGAGGGAGAATTTGATAGGGAGTGTGAGGATGGAGGGGGCTGTGGGCCTCGAATGCTGCTAGCTGGGTTACAGCAGAAACAGGCAGAACAGTGGAGACAGATAAGAAAACAGATGATAAGTGGAGAACCTATTGAAACTAGGCAGAAGCTGAACAAATGATGTGACGAGTTGTGGGATGAGGTTCAGTACAAACTGAGGGAGGATAAGACAGGAGGAGGCCTACTCCGTCTTGTCTGTAGGCTAGAAGCAGAAGCAAAGGAGGATTTAATACAGCATAAAAAACAGAGCCCATCCCTGTTGCAAAGAAGCGCTTGGACCCGAGATAGGCAGAAAAAAGAAAATCGACGAGCCCTGTTGCACAAAGTCACACTTGCAGGCTGCGCTCTGCTTCCCAGAGACAAAGCAGCCACAACATGCACTTCTATGACCAAGTCAGCTCCTCTTTACCCTGACCTTAGCACACTCCAGGCTCCCACTGCACAGCCAATGCCTCATCAGCCACAGACACAAATGCCAGTTATAACCGTGAAGGGTTTACTGGAGTATGGAGAGCAGACAGATGACACACTTGATCAGTTGAGAGCAGAGGAGGAGGCAGCCAAACAGGGGGAGATTCGGGCACTACGTGCATCCATAAGGGAGACTAGGGAAAGAATGAAAACTTTAGAGCAAGTAGACCAGGAAGATGTGGAAAGGACCAGACTTATCTTAGAGTATGATCGGATAGCAAAGGGGCAAGCCCAAGCCATGGCCACCTCATCTACCCCAGTCCCCCTCCAGGCTCCCACTGCACAGCCAATCCTTTCCACCCCAGTTCCCCCTTTGACTCCAGTCCCCCTTTTGGAGGCTGCCTCATCTACTCCAGTACCTCAGCCACCATCAGTCATTAACACCCCATGCCATAGTCTAGGGCCTGATGGTGACAAGGGGAATCCATTTTTCTCTAGGAAAGAAAGAGAAGATACTCCCCAAAAAATAGCTATGGGAGAATCTAATCCTTTCCACACCTGTACTCCCCAGTCAGAGAGGGCCGCAGTTGCAGCTGTATCTAAAACGGAGGAGAGAGAGGAGAATATGAGCCTACAGGAAGGAAATGAGGACATTGCAGAGGTGGGGGACATACAGGGTGGGGTACAGGTATTACATCTTACAGGAGAATTCACCCAGACACCAGAGGGGCGGGCTCTCCGACAATATGTCATATACATGAGACAGAGCTGATGTGGAGGACCAGCAGTACATTACACTGGTGCTCATCAGAGGGTATAACTTTTATTTTGAAAGGTCAGGGCATCAGTTCCAACAAGAAGCAGCCTGATAATAAACTGTCCATCACTTCCTGCTCTGACACTTCTCATCTCACATCATCATCATCACTGAATATTTCCTTGCGTTCTTATTTAACTTATTGTATTTATTGTGTTTGTTTTGTCCAGCTGTTGACTGCAGATGTTATTTTAAAAGTGTGTTGTCCTGCATAAAGACAGTAAACAGCTGTGACTGGGTTAAAACAGACTAATCACTGCTCTGTGTACTGATGATGATCCATAAGAACTCAGTGTTGAGTTCTAATAGACAGTACTGGAACACTAGTGTTTAGAACATGGAACCTGCTGGCAGCAGAACACTGTTCAATAAAAGTCTTCTTGCTATGTGAAGCACTGTAGCTGCATGTTTGTTTTAAAGATGCTGTGTGAATAAAGTTAAGTTGAAGAGCTAATAAAGATTTCAGTCACACTGAGTTTGTGACTTCATGGTGCTTTAACATAAAGGGACAGAATCAGTGTGTGTGGTTTGTGTTTGAAGAGCAAACCTGTAAATACATGGAGCTGGACTGTGGATCACAGATGCTGATGTGATGGTTATACAGGCTGAGAGAGTCATGATGATGTTTCCTCAACATATTCTCTATCTCTCCACCCTACATATTCCATGTGTATGGGAAGTGACCCCTGTACATATTAGAGATAGTCTCTCTGCTCAGAGAACCTGGGTTACACATGTAACCTTCCATTCTGTTCACTCCATCAGGTCCCATCAAACTGTCTCTGTAGAACAGCCAGGTAGACCTGAACAGGTGGAGGATGAAGGCACCCAGCCCTAGTTTGGTTTGAATGGGCTGGTGTGTTGTGGCGGATGATTGGAGAATAGGGAACAGGTGAACAGGTGGATGTGGGAGTCAGGTAAGTGGAACAGGTGAGACTGAGTCAGAGACAGTAACTTACACAGTTTCAGTGCAGTAAAAGACTTTAGTCTGGACAATTCAACAATCCGGGTTTTAATTCTTTCAACTCTCAGCCACTCAGGGAAAGAGGGGGGTCGTCTCTCTGTCTCTGTCTGGGATAAGGTGGGTTCACAGGTCAGATGATTAGTGGCTGACCAGGTGGTCTCATGTTTAGTGGTCCCTGATTGGTTGTTCGTTGGCATGCTGCTCATGATGTCACTGAAACATGAGGATTCCATGAGGAATAATGGAGATTTAAGAACGTGACATTAAATTCATGGACAGAATTTTATGTTTTTACCAAAAACAGCAAGGAACCCTTCTCTTAAAACTGGAACATTAAATCTATAATTAATCTTTAATTATTATTTAAAGGAGCCTGTTCTGGCTGTGACGGCCTGTGTCTATGCCAGGCTGTGTTCACTCAGTCTGTACATTGTCAACGTTTTCCTTAGTTTTCAGTACCGGTGGTCAGGTCTCTGCCGCCATGTACTCTCTGTTCAGGGTCAAATACAATTCTAATTTACTTTGTGATTTGGTTTCATTCCAATATTCGATATAATTTTCTCTTTGTTTTGAGATGATTTGGTTGGGCCGGATAGTTTTCGGTGTGTGTGGGCGGAGCTTAAGCAGCAGCTGGCAGAGGGGACTCTGATCTTTGAAGTAAGGGGTCCTTTTGTTTCCAACTTTCGTTGCACATCAGTTATTCAAATACATTGATTTAATTAGATCATAGGTTTTACCTCAGACGCCACAATCGATGAAAGAGTCCTTCATGCCAAATACAACCAAAGGTCTTTTTAAAAATCTACAAAACATGAATATATTTTATTCTTATTTTGGTGCACATGAGGGTGAAGATATGGTCCGATGTGCGATGGTTAGGCATGAATCCATTGTGTTGATTGAGGAACTCAGCTACACGGCAGCTGATGATGCTGCAGAGCAGCTTGTCCTTACAGCTACTGACACAGATCTCTGAACTCTGAGGCTCAAATTTGTCTCCACTTTTAATTATAGGTGTAATAAGACCATTATTCCAACTCTCAGGGAAAATATCCCACACTTAAAATTAGGTTGAATAATTTTAGAATAGCCAATTGGAATTTTTCTGTGCTGTGTTTCAGCATTTCATTTAGAATCCCATCAGGCCTGCATGCTTTTTTGCTGGGTCTTCAGTTTTCTTCTTCTTCGTTCATAGTAACGGGGAAATCTAGGGGGGTTGTGGTTGTGTTTGAATATCAATTCCATATTTAGTAGTTTTTCAAGTATTTGTTTGGTTTCTAAGTCAGTTCCTGGTGGTGTTGGCTCAAATAAGGTGTGAAAATGTTGCGTCCATATGTCTCCATGCTGTATGACCAGCTCCTGGGACTCAGACTGACAGATAGAGTTTCACTGGAGCCAGAAGGAGTTGGACTCTCTCTCTCTTCAAGTAGGCATAACTGTTTCTCAGTATGTTTTATCTTTTTGATTCTGATTGTATTTTTATGTCTTAAGTGCCTCACAATACTCAAGGCGTATATGATTGTTTGTAGCATCTCTGTGTTTCAGGTTAGATCATTTTCTAACTTGTTTTTCAGGTTTTGACATTCTTTGTCAAACCAGTGGTTCTTTTTTTTCAATTCAGCTTTATTTGCTGTTCTGATGTTCTTGAAGATGTAATTTATATTTTGGACAGCCTCACATATGCCTTCAGTAGAGGGAAGGGTAGGGGTATTCTATAAACTCCTCTAGTAATAATTGAATCTCCTCACTATTGCTTGCCTCTTGGTGTTGCTCAGTGCTGTCGGGCCCATCTGAATGTCCTGGGTATGTTAAACAGCTTGCTGGGTTTTGTGTGTGTGATGCTGCTGTGTTTGAGGAAGAGGGTGAATTGGTTGTGGTCTGATAAAGGGGTTTGGGGCTTGACTGTGAATGTACTGAAAGAGAAGGGGTCCATGTCTGTAATCATGTAATCTACAGTGCTGTTGCCACGAGTTGAACAATAAGTGAACCGAGGCTTCTGCAGAGTTGTAATAGCTCCCTCCCATCACTGTTCATCACAGTGTCAAAGTTGTTTCTAGGAGGCAGGTGTAGGTGAACAGTAGGAGCTTGCTGGGTGAAAAAATCTGGCCCCTTGACTACTGCTGACCACCAGTGTCGGTGTTAAAATCACCACAGATTATTATATTTCCCTGTCCCTGGTAATGACATATCTGTGACACAAGGCAGGGAAATATGTCATCAGAGAAGTAAGGCGACTCAGATGGGGAATGTAAACAGCACATACATATATATCCTTCTGTGTAGGGATACGATCTCTTTTTACTTTCTGCCAAATATATATATTTTTTGATTTTGAGAATTTGTCGCCTCAAAGCAAGAAGGTTCCCGGTTCGAGTCCCGGCTCGGCCGTGGGATCTTTCTGTGTGGAGTTTGCATGTTCTCCCTGTGCCAGTGTGGGTTCTCTCCGGGTTCTCCGGCTTCCCCACAGTCCAAAGACATGCAAAATGGGGACTAGGCTAATTGGATACTCTAACCACAGGTGTGGCTGTGAGTGTGAATGGTTGTCTGTCTCTATGTGTTTCCCCTGCGATGGACTGGCACCTGTCCAGGGAGTACCCCGCCTCTCGCCCGAAAAGATGCTGGGATAGGCTCCACCCCCTAGAGACCCTACTAGAGGATAAGTGGAAGAAAATGGATGGATGGATTTTGAGAATTTGTAGTGCATTGTGTAAATTTGATTTGTAACATATAATGAGTCCTCCTGAGTCTCTGCCTTGACTCACAGTAGATCATTTCTGGGAAGGGGCAATAACCTCTCTGTAGTTTGGAGGGCAGTGTGTGGGTACATCAGCTTCACATCATGTTTCTGATAAGACTATGATATCATTATTATTGTAAATGACCCTGTATTTTAGTTTCATTAGTTTTATTTTGTATTTGTAAGCACTGCACACAGTTGCAAATGTTTTAGTTTATTACAATATAGTTTTCTTGTTTGCATGTAAAACAGATTTTATTTTTGAAAATGTAGCTTTTATTTTGAAACTCCATTAGTGGAAGTCAACAACTTGCCTAGATAGGTGCTTCGGTTATTTGCAGTCTGCCCAGACATGTTGGTCACAGGAAGGAGAAGTTTTTCGCACAAAGATAAATGTCTTAACATAATGTGGTAAATGCAGTTGCAATTGTTTTATTATGAAAACTTTGGTCATAAAGCGCATAAAGAGTCGTCTTAGGTGATTTTGCTGCTCATAACTGATGACTATCTACTGTGAAGAAGATGTCCACACTATAAAGATTTAGCACCTCAGTCGGGGAGTGAACAAGGTACGAATGTGATTAAAGTTTAATTTCATGGTTTGTTATTTTTCTTTGATAAAGGAATCCTTGTGAATGTAGAAATTCATCTAGTAAATTCATGAAACATCAGTCAAAGAGTCCGACCATCATCTTTCTGGGGATGCTATAATTATTTATACTATTTACAAAATCAGAGGTTTTACTCTTCAGACCAAAGACTGAGGAGTAAAGACTTGTATATTCCAACAGCTTATTTTAAAGGAACTCATTGCAGATTAAATAAAATAAAACAAACACAGAAACATCTTTTACACAGGTGACCTTGAAGAACCTATTACAGTGAAATATATTGATATTGATTATATTAACTATCTTATCTAAATATGAAAGATGGTCAAAATTGTAAAATAGTAAGAGATTTAAAAAATAAATAAAATAAATAAATATGTGGAAAAAATGAAAAATTGAGATTGAACCACACTATGTTAATATAAGAACATGAAATTCTATTTGCCTATCTACCAATATGATGGATGACTGATGTTATATCTAGCTTACTAGTAGTCCACTGCACCGGTTGTGTAGCATCTGCTTGATCTCCTCCAGCTCTGTGTGGGGGTGCAGGCTGAGGAGCTGGTCTGGTCAGAGCAGTAGCATAGGAGCTCCGCTGACAGGAGGGGCTCTCTGGGTGTGGGTGCAGGAGGCCGTGGATGGGGATGGTGGGGTGGAGCAGGGTGACGAGGGCTGGGCTGTGATGGTGTGTTTCTCTCTGTCGAGGTGCAGCCCGTCATATAAATGCCGATGGTGTTATGTGTGCCAGGTGGCTGTTGGGGAGGCTGGAGCAGTTCCGGGTGATCTCCATGTTAATGTCATGTATGACATGAGGCGGGGTGTCTGTACGGGGCAGGAGGGTGGATATCACCACCCTTGATTCTTCAGTTCCAGTGAAGACAGGCTTTTTCTCAGTTTATCAGTCAGGGGTGAGGGATGATTGCAGTTAGGGTCTTTCTGTTCTGACTTCTCTGTCTGTTGGGTCGATGGTGTCTTCTGGGCCCATTGCTGAGCTGGAGCTGTTGGTGTCTATTTGTGTTTTCAGGTGGTGAAACATCTTCTCAAACAGGCTGAGACTGGTCTGGTTTACCTGGAGCAGCACCGTTCCTTTAGTTTTATAATAACTTAGAGTCAATACAAGGTTCTCAGTGTCCAGACTCGTCAGTGAGAACTTCGGTCTGGAGGAGTCGCAGCATTTATTTACTGACAAACAGCTCACTGTACTCACATCTACACTGCTAACTAGCTAGCTAACTCTGCTCCGGTCACTAGCCTCACCTCTCTGTCTCTCTGTCTCTCTCTCTCTCTCTCTCTCTCTGTCTCTCTCTCTCTCTCTCTCTCTCTCTCTCTCTCTCTCTCTCTCTCTCTCTCTCTCTCTCTCTCTCTCTCTCTCTCTCTCTCTCTCTCTCTCTCTCTCTCTCTCTCTCTCTCTCTGCACACACCTACGTACCGATCTATTCCTGAAAGCATCTGCTCTACTCCTGTAACAATATTCTGTCTGTAACTTACAGCAGATCTCACAGAGGATAAATCAGCTTCATTAGCTGTTTACTTGCTACTTGTTGCTGCTGCTGCCTCTTAACTCTTAATGCAGAAGTTTCGTTTCCACACACGTCTGCGCATGCGTATTGTGCTGCAATATCATAACTGATCCGTAACGGTAGAAGCCAAGTGAACGAGTTTGCCAAAGCTGATCACCAGTCAAAGATCCAGGATTATCCTCATTGTGCAAACCTACGAATAAAGCTGTTGTCCTCTCCACTTGACAAGCTCCAGCCTCTGTGAACGGGACTTGGTCACACCCGCGGAAATGACACAAACTATCAATTAAACGGCTGGAAGTCAAACAAGCTTCAGAGACAAGCTAGAGGGCGGGAAAATACATGATGAATGAAACGGGCACCAGATCCTTAAAGAGACAGAAGCTGTTCTGAGATCATTACTTTTTTTTTATGATATATCTTATCGTTTCATTATTTAACTGTTTTAATAAGATGAAACGGAAAGTGGTTTGAATAATAAAGCATTTTTTAAAAAAAAGTTTTGTTTGTAGGTTTTTTGTTTTGTCTTAAATTAAACAACAGAACCAAAGCAGAGCACTTTATTTTCTTCTGTACAATATTCAACAGTCGCCTCAGACAGATGCTCTCACACATGGGGGGGGGGGGGGGGGGATAAAACATTGTCACATTGAATATAAAAGGTGATGAAGAGCAGATAGTCTTCCTCAACATCTAACAAACGCCTCAGTGTCACTGTGGCAACCATCACTGCTTCCACTGGTCTTTACTGTGTTTCTGCTGTTGGACAGACTGACCTGTAATGATTTTACACATGTTCACACTCTACAACTGATCATTGATTAACTCTAATAATCAATAGGTTTGATGGAACATCTCATCAGTGTTCTCTGTTCTCCACTGAGGAACCACAGAGTTCTGATACTGCTTCATGAATCTGGAGAAAAACAATGAGAACACCAGTGATGTCACACAGACAGCTGTCACCACACACACCGATTATTATCATCAATCTATCAATCAGCTCATCAATCTTCTATTATTCTGGACCTGAAAACTCTGTTTAATATTGAGGAGAAAAAGTAGCAAATCATCAGATCAATTATCAGGATAATGAGCAATAATCTGTTGATCAATTGATCGACTAATTGCTGCAGCTATTACTGACACAACCTAGGCTTAATAACTGTGCATAAAAATTACAGCTGCAACAGTTAATCCATTAATCAATTAACCAGTTATCAGAAAATTCATCTGAAATTATTCTGATAATTAAATAATTAGTCAAAGTTTTTTGTCTGTCTCAGTAACTGATCGATGACTGATCAATGACTGAACAATGACTGATCAATGACGGACACCCCCCCCCCACCAACACACACACACACACACACACACACACACACACACACACACACACACACACACACACACCTTCTGCCCAGAAAGTTATTGTTCGGAGCTTCAACATATATTAATGAACCAGATTGTTTTTCATTCGTACATCATCATCATCATCATCATCATCATCACCATCATATAAAACGTGTTTCTTTTCAACATTATAAAGAACTTTTTCTGTTTTTGTTTCTTGTCCATAAAAAACAAACTCATGCTAAAATCACATCTGACACAACATTCATATGTACAAACTGGGGGGGGGGGGGGGGGTGTTCCTGTCTGGGGTCAGGTATTAGATTAGGAGACAGCTGATCTCTGTCTATGTCAACACAGTCCATCTGAACCACAGAGCTCAGAGTTCCTAAAGGGCCCTGAACGCCTCCCTATTGGTGGATCGTCTCAGAACCCACAGATTCTGGATCTGGATTAAAAATCCACCAAACATTTGAAGCCTCAACGCGAGGAAGAACTATTCATCAATAAGTTAATTAGTTCAATAATTAGTGATAATAACATTTATCTGATTTCAGTGACACATCTTCACTTTCTTTATAAATCAGGTCCATGTCTAAGACCTGGACTGAGACCTGGACTGGTCTGAGAGCAGTCCCCTCTGAAGTCCAGGTCTCAGACCAGTCCCATGTTTCCTTTAATGTTCATTCTTCTATATAAATAAATAATATTCTGGTCAATAACTTTAATCAAACCTCGTTAGTTTCGAGGCTCCACAGAATCTGAATGAACCACAGACAGGAAGGAAGAGGAGAAAACTAGATTTCAAAATAAAACTGTCAAACACAAATAAAGGCATGCTGTCAATATTCACTGCAAACTAAACAGGAAGTGTTTCACTGTCTCAGGGGGTTCTCTCCTCAACAGCTGATCAGTTATCAGTGTATTGATCAGCAGCCCGATTGGTTCTGATGAGGAGAAACTGGACGACTGAACAGACCGTAAACTAACATCATGTTTGGATTGTCAGGGTGAATATATGGATGATTATTGATTATTGATTCTGATAGGAGCTCAGTGTCTCTGTAGTGACTGTTGATCGTCTGTATCAGTGTTCAAGTTGACTCAGTTTCTCCTCCGATGTTAAAGAACCAGACATCAGAGAAAGAAAAGGAACTTCCTGTATGTTTGATGTGTGATCAATAACCTGATTATTAGACTCTCTGTATATATGTATATAATAATAATAATCTGTATATGTACACAGCAGTGACACAGACATTCAGAAGCTGTTTCTTATTGGCATCACGTCGGAGAAACAAACAGCATGTGAATAAAAACTCAAGTCGCCCTTTTATTCTGAAATTATCCTCACATTATCGTAGAAAAAGTCTTTTATTTTGCAGTAAAAAACAGGAACTGACCAGAGAGAGAGAAACTCTCCACCATGTTGTCCTTATCAGTCCCAGACTCACCTGCAGTCAGAGGTCATCTGACCGCCAGCAGGTCACCTGACCGGCTACGTCCGCCATCAGAGACGGTGTTCACTGAGGGAGTCCCTGCTCCGTCCTGATTGGTCCTGAGCCTCGTCATAGACTCGACTCTTTAGGAGGGTAGTCCACGTTAGTTACCATGGTGACAACCGTTACAATCTCCTCTGGCGCCGTGACACTCGTCTGTCGCTGCATCTGCACGACCCGCTCCTCCACGCAGCCGGCCGACAGCCGAGCTTCGGCCTCGTGGTCCCAGCACTCCTCTATGGTCTCACAGAGCAAGGCCAGACCCTGAAGGGGAACCAGCAAATCCACATCAGACACACTGGGAATTATGGGTAATGTAGTCCACATCACTATACACAGTGTATTAATGAGTACAGGCTGGTGTATTGTGGGTAATGTAGTCCACATTGATGTCAGTGTATTAATGAGTGGAGATTGGTGTATTGTGGGTAATGTAGTCAGACTCACAGCGTGTTTCTGCCAGCACTCTCTGAGCAGCGGTCTCAGCTTCTTGTGGACCACCACCTCCTGCATGTCCTCCAGAGACGGATGCTGACCCACCTCCTCCTCAAATGGCAGCATGTACTCATCCACTGGACCTGGACCAGAGACAAGGGGGACTGAGATGGTTCTCCACCAGCAGACAGCAGCTGCTGTAAATGTGGTGCACACTGTTGTGGTGTAGTGAAACTAACAACCACCAGGTGGCGCTGTTCTCTGTTCATCACACACTGAGTGTTTCTGCTGTTCACATCTGACTATTGATCATGTTTTCATCTCCTCAGCTGGGTCAGGGTCTGACGCACACATGCACGAGCGCATGCACGAGCACACACACACACACACACACACACACACAGAGTGCTGGTGCTTGTTACCGTCAGCAGCTTTGCAGCGTGAGGCGAGCTCCCACAGCACCAGACCCAGAGCGTACATGTCGATCCTCAGGAAGGCATCTCTCTGGAAGTTGATGGCTCCCTCCAGGACCTCCGGGGCCATGTACCTCCTGGTCCCCACCTGACAGACAGGGACACACCTGGGTCAAAGGTCTGGAGTTGGGAGGGGGGGATGAGACAAAGACGTCAGCGTTCCTCCCAGGTGAACTCACCTGTCCATGGGTGTCTCCTGGAGATTTTCCCGCCTCAAACCTGAGAGCGAGGCCAAAGTCAGCGATGCAGGCGGTCAGGTTGGACTTCAGCAGAACGTTCTTACTCTTAAAGTCCCTGAAAAATACAGAGTGACACGTCCTGTCTGACAGCTCTCTGGACACCTGTGTACCTGTACCTGTTTGTGTGTGTGTGTGTGTGTGTGTGTGTGTGTGTGTGTGTGTGTGTGTGTACCTGTGTGCAATGGCAGGCTTGTGTCCATCCTTGTGTCCAGGTATGTCTTCGTGCAGGTAGGCAAGACCCCGGGACATGGACTGAGCGATGAGACAGAGTTCAGACCAGGAGAGAACGTTGGCCTTCAGGTAATCTGTTAGAGAACCCTGAACACAGAAAGTCTCAGGTTTTTAAAAATTATTTATGTTTTAGTTTCTTCATTATTTTAAATGATCAAATCAACATCAGTTAATACATGAGCTTTATAAAGATAAAATATCAATCTAATAATAAATAAAAATAATAATGAAACAATTAAAACTCAAAATAAAATGTTTTAATGTTTTCTGACTCATATTTAATCAGCTGTGTGTGTGTGTGTGTGTGTGTGTGTGTGTGTGTGTGTGTCAGTGTTACCTTGTCGTGGAAGGCGGTGATGAGCCATAGCTCCATATCCACATTACTTCCTCTCTTCTCGGCTCCAATGAACTGCAGCAGGTTCTCGTGTCTCATCCCGTTCAGGTTGTAGATCTCAAACTCATTCTGCCACGACTGCTTGTCCTGGAAACAGAGGTCATGAGCAGAGTGTTATGGTTGTGTTGTTTACTCCCTTGTTTTGTAGTTGTGTTGTTTTTCCTCTCAGTGGTTGCAGCAAAGACTCACAACTGATGAACACAACCTTCATCTGACTGATGCCACAGTGTGTGTGTGTGTGTGTGTGTGTGTGTGTGTGTGTGTCTGAGAGCAAGTGTATTCGATTGAGGTCATGTTGGGTTTACTGATGCTGATTGGCTGAGGACACAGTCAGCCTCGGGGGGATTAAAGCTGCGAGCCTTAAGTCTAAACACACACACAGCAGTGGGGGAGGTTCGGAACTGAAACCAGGTCTGGACCACAGAACCTTCTCTACCAGGCAGAGAGGAAGTGATGTGACTCAACAAAATAAAAGCTGAATAATGAATGTGTTTCTGAACAAACAGCTGTGTCACTTTACGTCCTGATATCATCATGACAACCAGGTCACATCTATCCAATCAGGGTCTGTGTTCATATTCAGTCTCTGTAGATCGTGTCGTAAATGTAAATGTTCCTCTACAGATGTTCTTGTGCAGATGTTAATGTCTAATGACATCAGTAACTCCTAGACTCTGTTCATCATGTATGAATGGACAGCTGCAGTCACATGATCAATTGTTTCTCACATTACTTGACATGTGAACAGACAGTTACTGTAACAGAAAGTCAGTACCAGAAACAGTCAGTACAGACCTGTATGGGGAAGATCTTGACAGCCACATATTCACTGAGCAGCTGAGCCTTCCACACGCAGCCGAAGCGCCCCCTGGCTTTGATCTCTAGCAGCTGCAGCGGCTTCTGGCCCAGGATGGGGGAGGGGGGGAGGGGCCCAGGGTCCTGGAGGATTAACATGGAAACCACAGACTGAGTTTGTGTGTGTTCAGGTCCTACAGACGTGTTCATGTGTGTGTGTGTGTCTGTGTTTTCAGGTCCTACAGATGTGTTCCTGTGTGTGTGTCTGTGTTTTCAGGTCCTACAGATGTGTTCCTGTGTGTGTGTTGACTCTGGACTGTGCGACAGTGAAGGGTTAATGTCTGTCTGTGTGTGTTCAGGTCCAGACTCTGAACTAGATCTACATGGAGCAAGTTTAACTGTCTCTCTGATCATCCAATCAGCTCATGGCTCTGCTGCCACTGTCCTCCATCTTCATTGATTACATTAGATTACTGATCAAAATGCAATGAGTTTTAAGAGCGCCCTCTGGTGGACCAATCACTGTGTGGATAAACCAGCTGGTCTCTGATGAGACATGTCCAGTCTGAACTGAGCTGTAGAGAGGGCTGATGGGAGATGAAGTCCAGACCTGTTACTGACTGCATGCTCAACCTGCTTTGTGACATGCACATGGAGACAACGTCTGTCCATCTGTGCACAAACATCCACATCACAGAGCATAAATAACAACGAATAAACAACAGTGGCAGAGACACAGAGACACAGAGTAACAAAATAAAGGCATCTCAGGCTGAACAGGAAAATCAAGATGCAAAAATAAAACAACGGCACTGATGAAGCTGAAACGACGAGTTTCTCTTCTTACCTCGATCATAATGTGAAAGGCGTGCTGAGAGAGAGAGAAACATGTTGAGTCAGAACCTCAAAGCTACACCTGGGCCTACACACCTCAGAGTTACACCTGGGCCTACACCTGGACCTCAGAGTTATACCTGGGCCTACACCTGAACCTCAGTTACACCTGGGCCTACACCTGAACCTCAGAGCTACACCTGGACCTCAGAGCTACACCTGGACCTTAGAGTTATACCTGGACCTACACCTGAACCTCAGAGTTACACCTGAACCGCAGAGTTATACCTGGGCCTACACCTGAACCTCAGAGCTACTCCTGAACCTCAGAGCTACACCTGGTCCTACACCTGAACCTCGGAGTTATACCTGGGCCTACACCTGAACCTCAGAGCTACACCTGGACCTCAGAGCTACACCTGGACCTACACCTGAACCTCAGAGCTATATCTGGGCCTACACCTGAACCTCAGAGCTACACCTGGACCTACACCTGGACCTCAGAGCTACACCTGGACCTACACCTGAACCTCAGAGCTCTATCTGGGCCTACACCTGAACCTCAGAGCTACACCTGGACCTACACCTGGACCTCAGAGCTACACCTGGGCCTACACCTGAACCTCAGAGCTACACCTGGATCTACACCTGAACCTCAAAGCTACACCTGGACCTACACCTGAACCTCAGAGCTACACCTGCACCTACACCTGGACCTCAGAGCTACACCTGGACCTCAGAGCTACACCTGGACCTACACCTGAACCTCAGAGCTCTATCTGGGCCTACACCTGAACCTCAGAGCTACACCTGGACCTACACCTGAACCTCAGAGCTCCATCTGGACCTACACCTGAACCTCAGAGCTCTATCTGGGCCTACACCTGAACCTCAGAGCTACACCTGGACCTACACCTGGACCTCAGAGCTACACCTGGACCTACACCTGAACCTCAGAGCTACATCAGGGCCTACACCTTAACCTCAGAGCTACACCTGGGCCTACACCTGGGCCTCAGAGCTACACCTGGGCCTACACCTGGACCTCAGTTACACCTGGACCTCAGAGCTACACCTGGACCTACACCTGAACCTCAGAGCTACACCTAGACCTACACCTGAACCTCAGAGCTACACCTAGACCTACACCTGGGCCTCAGAGCTACACCTGGGCCTACACCTGGACCTCAAAGCTACACCTAGACCTACACCTGAACCTCAGAGCTACACCTAGACCTACACCTGGGCCTCAGAGCTACACCTGGGCCTACACCTGGACCTCAAAGCTACACCTGGGCCTACACCTGAACCTCAGAGCTACACCTAGGCCTACACCTGAACCTCAGAGCTACACCTAGACCTACACCTGAACCTCAGAGCTACACCTCGGCCTACACCTGAATCTCAGAGCTACACCTGGACCTATGCCTGGGCGATATGAACAAAACCGTTGTCACGATAAAAATTTCCATATCAGACGATATCAATATTTATCACGATAAATGCCTCATCGTTATTTCTTTCAGGTTTAAAGGCTGATTTTTGCTCCTGAGAGAAAGTTGAAGAAACCAGACAGTCAACTGTGGTTTTTAACTTTTCTATTTAGTCAGAACACGACAAACACTTGCCAAACAGCATAACATTCAAAAACTCAGAGGCACAAACATTCAAAACATAATCAAATATACACGATTAAAATCAAAATCCTTTTCAGTGTTTTTTGCTCAACAAAGTAAATAGAAAGGTTCTGCAGTGTGATACAGCATACATGTCACATGATCAGACTGCAAAATAAATAAATAAATAATCAGACAGAGAAGATTTACACTGGGTACTGGCCTGGCGCTGGTCAAGGGTCCTCTAAAACTTGTTTAGACATGTAGTTTCTTAGTTTCTGTGTGTTCTAACTGGTGATATTATTTCAAATGATGAAACAGGTTTGAGGTGTTACCTGTTTTTAATGGAACGTTTCTCCGGCACAGTGTGCAGTGCAGATTGCACTGTTTTTTGTCAGACTGTAAAAACCCAAAATATCTCCAAACTACTGAAGCTGAGTGCCCTCTCTTGTCGACGACATCTTAGTCCTCCGAGCTGCATTCTCCTGTTGTCTGCGGTGTTGCTTATATCCCCTAATCTGTTTTCTCTGCTGGGCCTACACCTGAACCTACAGACAGCTTTCATTCAGCTGACTACAGTAATATGATGTAGTATATTAATCTGTGGATGACGGGTGTGTGTGTATACAGCTGTTTAAAAACACCAAAGACGAAAAAGCTCCGCAGAAACACTGAGCAGGTCTCACCTGTGTGGGCACCAGCACAGGTGGGTAGGCCAGTTTGTGGTGACGGTACATCCAGAAGGAGAACAGGACTATGGCGGTGACAGCCATGATGGGAACCAGGGAGTACATCAGAGTGGTCAGCACCGGAGGCGGAGACGTCACGGGTTTGTTCGTCGCTACGGAAATGTACAGCGATATAGAAGTATAAAATAACGACATCACAAACTGTTGACAGCAGAGTTCATTTACAGAAGGGATCAGACAGGACAGGTGAACAGGCAAACACATGGACAGGTGGAGAGGTGAACAGGTGGACAAGCTGACAGGTGGACAGGTGACCATGTGGACAGGTGAATACATGGACAGGTGAATCTTACTGGGTATCGGTGACAGGTAGCCTTCGGGGCTGTAGAAGAACTTGTCGTTACACAAAGCACCTTCACAGCAGCAGAAGAAGACTTCAGGAGCATCTTTCTTCTCCATACACTCATTCCTGCCAAGAGAGAAAGAGTCAGGTAGGTGTGTGTGTGTGTGTGTGTGATTCTTCTTCACCTGAAGAAAGTCTGTTCTCAGTGTTTCTGTAGTTCTGATGTCATTCATTATTATTATTCAACAGTTTCAGCAGCTCACTGTTCAACAATAATCAATAATTGATATCATTCATTAACCTGGGCCCATGTGTGGATTACTGAACAGGTCTACAGAACCCTGGGGCCCAAATGATCAGGGGCCCCTGTACCACAACCTCAATATCAACTGGTTTGATAGTTACAGAGCACAGAAGACGCAAAGAGACATAAAACTACCACAAAGAGACAGAGACATGAAACCACAACAATGAGACAAAGAGACACGAAACCACCACAATGATACTAAGAGACACAACACCACCACATAGACATAAAGAGACACGAAACCACAACAATGAGACAAAAGGACACGAAACCACCACAAAGACACAACGAGACACAAAACCACCACAAAGAGACAAAACCACCACAAAGACACATTAACCACAACAATGAGACAAAGAGACACGAAACCACAACAATGAGACAAAGAGACACGAAACCACCACAAAGACACAAAGAGACATAAAACCACCACAAAGACATGAAACCACCACAAAGACACAAAGAGACATGAAACCACCACAAAGAGATAAAAAGACACGAAACCACAACGAGACAAAGAGACACGAAACCACCACAAAGACACAAAGAGACATGAAACCACCATAATAAAACAAAGAGACATGAAACCACCACAAAGAGACATGAGACCACAACAATGAGACATAGAGACATGAAACCACCAAAGACATAAACAGACATGAAACCACCACAAAGACATGAAGCCACAACAAAGAGACAAACAGACATGAAACCACAACAAAGAGACATGAAACCACAACAAACAGACATGAAACCACTACAAAGAGACATGAAACCACCACAAGGACACAAAGAGACACAAAACCACCACAAAGAGACAGAGACACAAAACCACCACAAAGACATGAAACCAGAACAATGAGACAAGAGACATGAAACCATCACAAAGACAAAAAGAGACATGAAACAACAACAAAGACACAAAGAGACACAAAACCACCACAGAGACATGAAACCACCACAAAGAGACAGATACATGAAACCACCACAAAGAGACAAAAATACATGAAACCACAACAATGAGACAAAAAGACACAAAACAACCACAAAGAGACAGAGACATGAAACCACCACAAAGACACAAAGAGACATGAAACCACCATAATGAGACAAAGAGACACGAAACCACCACAAAGAGACATGAAACCACAACAAAGAGACAAACAGACATGAAACCACAACAATGAAACATGAAACCACTGCAAAGGGACATGAAACCACCACAATTAGACAAAGAGACACGAAACCACAACAAAGACACAAAGAGACACAAAACCACCACAAAGACACAAAACCACCACAGAGACATGAAACCACCACAAAGAGACAGAGACATGAAACCACAACAAACAGACATGAAACCACTGCAAAGAGACATGAAACCACCACAATGAGACAAAGAGACACTTATCCACCACAAAGAGACATATGAAACCACAACAAACAGACATGAAACCACCACAAAGACATAAAGAGACAGAAAACCACCACAATGAGACAAACAGACATGAAACCACCACAAAGAGACATGAAACCCCCACAAAGGGACATGAAAGCACCATAAAGAGAATAAAAGACACAAAACCACCACAAAGACACATAAAACAACGAGACACATAACCACCACAAAGACAGATAGAGACATGAAACCACCACAAAAAGACATGAAACCACTACAAAGAGCCAAAGAGACACAAAACCACAACAATGACACAAAGAGTCATGAAACCACTACAAAGAGACAAAGACACACAAAACCACCACAAAGAGACACAAAACTCTGATGTCACCCTCTGTCAGGGACAGAGGGGGTTACTGAGCACCGACAGGTAAACCTCACAGGTGAGTCTTCAGTCACATGACCTGCAGTAGACTGAGGACTGAGCTGTGAGATCAGTTCATCTCCCCACCCCCACACTACCCTACATCTGATTCCTGTCTCATTACCAGCAGCTGAATCAGCTGTGATCAGTTTTGATCAGTTGTGATCAGGTGTGATCAGCTCGTGTCTGCAGTGTATCATGATGTTCAGACTGATACTTAAGGAAACTTAAAAACAGGAGGATTCTCTATGAAGTTCTGCAGCCTGTTTCTCTTGAGTTTTATTGTGGTGGGACATCAGAGATCATGACATCATCAGGAAGTGATGCCACACTGAATCAGATCACCATCTGGTTCAGGTCTGACTCAGGTGGTCTTACTGTGACTGGATGTGGTCTGAAAGAGGACTGACAGTCACCTATCGTAGCAGTTGACGTCGTCCAGCCAGCAGCCCTGTTTGACCACCTGGACGGCTCCTGAGACATTCTTCCACGTGGCGAAGCAGTGCACCCTCTTATCTTTCTCCCCAGAGCAGGTGACCACCCCGCTGACGTTCCCCCGCCCCTCAGACGCTGAGGAGGAGGACGAGGATGAAGGGCTGTAGTTGTAGTGGACGCACTTCTGAGTCTCTGAGCGACCCAGGATGGCACCTGAGGAAGAGACAGAGTCCGTCAGAGTCTGGACTCACCTGGTTATCAGCTCAAACTGTTCAGACCTTTTTCTAGATTAATACCTGCTCCACCATCACAACCAACACAACACAGAAGCTCTGTAATTATTTACCAATGTGAAATAAATGTCAATTATTTATATTCATGTCACATTATTGTCATTACTTCATGGCATATTCCTAATAAAATGACTAATCAATCATTCAAAAGGAGATAGGTCTGATAATCAGCAGAGAACAGATTAACCAATCAAGATCTAACGTTACTGGCACTGACCATCCATCAGATTTTACTGATTCTAATGTCTCCACTCTTTTCATCTGAAGGATGTCTTGTTTACAGACAGGTATGAATCCACCTGTCATCAAGATAAGGACAGGTGAAGCTTCATCACTACACCTGAGATACAGTGAAACCATGAGGCTGAAAACAGAGGGATGGTCCTTTAAATATTTAGTCTTATCAAATGTGTATGAGCTCCACACTGCACGCAACACCCACCCACCCACACACACACACACACACACACACACAGTCTGGCGCACATGAAGCTGCTGGTTCTCACCCAGATGTTCTTACTGCAGCCGCAGCATGTGTCCAGATGTTCAACTGTCACTGATGAACTGATTTATCACTACAGCCCACACACAGTCCAAGCTTCAGTTCAGTCTGCTGCTCACCTGTCTACCTGTCCCCTTCCTTCTCATGTGGACAGACAGGTATATAAACCACACTCATTATGGCCTGTTATCTGTGTTCTACAGATGTTACAGATGTTGAAACAGAATCAAGTGCAAAGCTGTGTGTCTGAGGGGAAACACAGGTGTGTCACCTGTTCTCTGGTCCAGGTCACTGTCCTTCAGTAAGTCTGTTACCTGCTTAAATAAAGGTAGAATAAAGGTGTTACAGTGACACATGAGCAGTCATTTTCTCCGAGTCTGCTCTGATACAGTCATTTAAATATCTCATCTGTGGGAACAGATGACAGGTATTTTTCATTATTGTTCCAACAGACTGTCTGACACTTCCTGTGGCAGCTACACCTGGAGCTACCTGAATGCTGCTGGTCTCACCACCAACACCTGGAGCTAACGCAATTCTCAGCAGAACAGACATGGAAGCTTTTTGCAACCGGCTGCTGTTACGTTTGGTAACTGAAATTTCAGTTCAATTTCAGTTACCAAACCGTTAATTTCAATGTAGTTCAAACACATTTTGGTTCATACCAAAATACTATTGGTATCTCAATGAATAAAGGTTTGATACTAACAGTACAATTACTACTGTTAACATTTATAAATACTTTGGGCTTTAGATACTTGAAGTATTTCCGTGTATCTACCAAGTACAACCAAGTCCAGTTCCCCTCACTCAGAACCTTCAAACGTCTGACTCCAGAGAATTTCTGGCATTTTTCCACCTGAAAAATGACTCAAATTATAATTATAGATTGTAATATATGTCTGTTGATCAGATAATTAACAAATTAACTAATTTCTTTTAGCTGTAAACAGGATGTGTTTGGATTTTTGATGGTTGATCAGAGAAGACAGACATATGAAACTCGGAAGATCTTATCAGCTTTAAAATCTGAAACTTAATAATGTCAAATATTCTCTAGTTCCGGCCTCTGAAACAGGAGGATGTGTTGTTTTCTGTGTTATATCATTGTAAAATGGATATATGAAGGTTTTAGACAAAACAGGACATTTGAAGAGGCTACACTTGCATTTTTCACTATTTTTTACATTTCAAAGAATAATAATTAGTGGACTAATTAGAAAAATAATCATTAGGTCAATCAATAATAAAACAAATAGTAACTAGCTGGAGCCCTAATCACTCCACAGAAAATGAAAGGGCTTCATCATCCAGGTGATGTTTCAGCTTCTCTAACTGAATGTTTCCAGCTTCTTAGTCTTCAGTGACAGTTAACTGAACATCTGATAAATATGTTTAGTACATCTACTTCAGCTCAGAGAACTCAAGTATTTAAGGGAATTATGTTTTCACTACTTTCAGGTGGTATACACGTCAAACGATTAATCAATTAATCTCAGATTATTCGATCATAAATATATTCATTACCGACATAACTGGATGTTGTAAAAGGAATGTTTCGTGTTTTCTTACGTCTCAGTAACTGATAATGAAACACTGGAGAACAGGATCATGGTAGGAGCAGATCTGAACTGAAACTCTTTAAATACTGTGACTCGAACAACAGCTGCAACTGGGCTCCTCAGGCAGTGAACCCCTCCCACTGTATGTACAATGTGTGAAGCCAGGTACGAGCTGTGATGACAGCAGACTCACCTGAAGAGCAGGAGATGAGGAAAACACTGAAGGCCAGTTTGGTCGCTGATCCCATCGTGGATCCAAAGACAGAATCCGTTATTGTAGTTATAATCCAAAGAGAAATCAACCGGAATGAACGTCCCTTTAAACTAGACCTGGTTTAAGGTGATCAAATATAACACATTTAGCCAGGATGAAATGAGGTAAATGTTGAGCACTGAGCTGCAGTTATAACCCGTTTATTTGAGGTCAGGCCCGATTAAAGAGGAGGCACCGACAAACCGTGTAATATCATCCAACTTCCAGGTCCCTTCATCGGGATCAAATACAGCTGAGCGGCCGGTTCACTGTGTGATTACAGGTAATGTCATTGACAGTTATACACTTGGTAGCCTACAGTCGAACTGGGTGTAAACTGGAGCAGAAAAACAGCCTTTTTCTCCGGCAGCAGACAGGACATTTTCATCGATCTGCACTGATTTAGTGTATTTCAAGAGCGGGATTGAGCGGAGCTCCGGCCGTTGCTAGTCGGTGGTAAAGTCGCTCCAAAATCCTGCTTTAATTTACGGAATCTCCAAGCTGACCGTCACACCGAAGGAACGCTAAACCCGAGCTGTCCATAAGGTGTTTGGTGTCAAATAAACACGACGCTGCTCAGGACGTAGTGTCGGTGGTGTGATCCGGGATCAGAGTCCGCATCTAGAAAACAGCCCTCCACGACCAGACACAGTGTTACCGAACGGAGCTGCAGTCTTCAATCCGCTGCTGACGACCACAGCTCGGTCATCGAACAGCTAGCTGGCCTGGCTAGCCGTTAGCTTAGCCCCGCAGCTAGCTGGTTTAACGGGAGAGGGTTTCCTCACCGGATCCCGAGGAGGAAAACAACAAACCGCAGGCACGACCACGCAGATTCTCTGCGGGTTGGCGGTGAACCAGTCGTGTAAACGATCCGCCCTGAATAAAAATAAACATCGGCGGTTTGTTTCTTCCCGCTGCGGTTCTTCTCCGTCCTCACTTCCAGTCTCTCCCTGCCTCTGCGAGCGCAGGCAAGATGGCCGCCCCGCACAGATTATTTTTGTTTTTTTTCCCACCTTCTTCCATGGTAATCCCTCACAGGGCCGAGGATCGTCTGAATGACATCAGCAGTAGCCAATAGGCTGCTTGGAAGGAGCTCCGACCGTAATCCTCCGCCAATCCCGAGCGGCGTCCTGATTTAAAACGGCTGGAATAACAGAGGAGGACCGCCTCCTGTCAGACAGAGTGGCTCCGGATCCCTTCTCCGGACAGGTTCAAATCGAAAACACAGAGTAACGACTAAACTAAGGAGGAAGGGTTAGGAGAAGCACATTTAACACATGAAAGGGTATGAGATGAAGGCATCAACATTCAGGTTATCGAAGCTATTTTCAATTAAAAGTCAAAATCAAAGTAAAGAAATGGGACAAATACAATAATCACACTACTCCCTTCTCTCCGAATGGAACAGGTGGGGATGGGGAAGAGTTCAGTAGACGGATGGAGGTTGGTACAAAACCAGTTGTGGCCCCTTTGGTTCTAGGTTCAGGGACTGATATCAGCATCCAGAGGGCATGAGGTTGTAGGTGTTGGGGCCCTTCACTGTCCTTAGGGATGGGTGGCTCCTGTTCCTGCCTAATGATTCTGCTGCTGATTAAATCCTGTATAGGTTTCAGGCTGATTCCAACCAAAATGTGTTGGAGCAGGGGAAACTGTTAGCCTAGCTTAGCACAAAGACTGGAAGCAGTGTGAAACTGTTAGCCCAGCTCAATCAAAAGAGAAAATATCCACCTTCCAGCGCCAAGTCTGTCTGATTTACATGTATATCTAACAAGCTATTCATAAATCCATCCTCTAGTCAGGTGGGTTCAGTTAACTTGAGTACGGAGTCAAGAGCTATTAGCTAACTCTGAGCTAACTAAGTTAGCTTCTGAAAGTTGAGAAAGACTCAACTTTAAATAAATATCCTCTCACACAGTGAGTGACAGGTGAGAGCTGATCATCCTGATTCCAGCTGATTACTACTTCACTCTACTACACTAAGGAACATTAAATGTTACAGAAGAGCAAATATCTGTGGGGGGGGGGGATACGTAGCAGCAGAAGATGTGAACTACTCAACACTGTTGGTCCACGTCAGAGTCCACACAAGTTGATGTAGCCTCCTCTGATGCAGTGGTTCCTCCAACTGAAGGGATGGGGGCTAGCCTTGGTTAAACATTTGGATGTGCGGAGGTGAGCACTGTCATTAAAGTGGCTTATTGCATCAGAGATGAATGTCAAGTGAATGAAATAAAATCATTTAAATAATGATAATCCGACAGTAAGAGCTCAGCTGTGCTGAACATGTCAGTTCATGATCTCTGTAGACTCTGTGGATCAGACTGTTCCTTCATGCTGATGTAAAGACAGTAGCATGTCTGACCCCGATCACTGATATCTGCCCTATTTACAGATCAATTCTGACCCATCACACAGTTTATAATCCTGCTGTATAATCCACACTAATCTGTAGTAACGTGTTCACTGCTGCTCACTGACGTGTCTGTCTGACAACTACAACTACACAACTACACAAAACTACTCACAACTTCACAACTACACAACAACAACACAACAATTACACAACAACCTCACAACAACTACTACACAACAACCACACACACATCCTCACTGTCGTGTTGATGAAACCGGTTTGTGACATGGAAGGAGCCATTAGAAGACAGTGAACTGTGGCCATGAAGGATCAACATGGTCAGCAACAATACTCTAGACTGAGACAAATAGACCCCCCCCCACACACACACACACACCATCGCAGCACAAGCCTGGACTGTTGACACAAGGCAGGTTAGACTCCTCACCCTCCCTTGTCTCTGCAGTGATTTATCCAGCCTGAGTCTGTGATGAGTCTGTGATATGATGTTGGACATTACGTAACGAGCTACAGAAACATATGAAGAGGACCTGAAGGACATCTCCTCCTGCAGCAGCTTCAGGGCTGATCTCAGAGCTGCTGACACAAACACTCTCTGTATGAAACACCAGGATTTAACACAGCTTCACCCTAACAGAGACATTCCAGGTGTCTCTGACAGTGATGAACCCCTGCAGCTCTGTCCAGGTAATAAATCACCTGTATATCGAGGGAATAAATCACCTATAAACCCAGGTAAAACAGACTGTAGGTCTTCAGTCTGTCAGGACATGAGCTCTGTCCATCTGTTTTTCTGCAGGAAGTCAATAAAGTTTATGTGTCAGCCTGAACTGAGCCTGTTGTCCACTGTACACACTCACTGCTGCAACGGCTGATAACCAGCAGTCAGTGGTTTTCATCTGACAGGAACAACACTGCGATAAGAGGTTTCACTGTCAACAGTTTCCTGTTATGAAAATAAAATGTCTGTGTTTGACAGCAGCAGTGTTCAGGCTTATCTGTTGTTTCTCTACTGATACATTAAACCCACTGCATGTCTGCAGGCCAGCAGGAGGGGGGGGTTCTGCAGCTGATTGAATGAGTGAGCCCCCCCCCCTCCAGCCTGCACCGCACCAGCAGGTCACGCTACTCCAACGAGACCAACCCCCACCCTCCCCCACACTCACAGATACTGCTGTTACTACTGTAGACACACACACACACACACACACACACACACACACACATATACATTTATACAAAACCACTCTGTGTGTGTGTGTGTGTGCGCGTGCCACACAGTGTAGGATAAATAGACCTGGGGTTGCATGTTTGATGTCCACATGTATGTGAGACAGAAGCTTGCAGGATGCAGGATCAGCAGCTGCGTGTGCTGCAGCAGGAACATTAACAGATGGTTCATGGGACTGCAGCTCTCTGCTGGGGCCCCGTGACCTTGCGGGGCCACAACTGTCCCCTGACATGTGTCCTCTGTCAGGTGAGCGTTCTCTGTCTCCAATCAACACACAAGCTCAAATATGAAGTAGTTTAATCCTGTGAGATCAGCTGAAGTAGGAGAACACAGAGAAGAACACATGGAACATGTGGAAGCCTGACTGTGACAGAAAATACATTTTGTGTTTCATACATATATAAATATGTATATCTGGGAAATGTTTATAGTTTATCACAGTTTAGTACTGTGTCAACTGCAGCTGGGACGTCACAAAATAGTGCTGTTGTTGTGTTGTTGTGTTCTGTTGTTGTGTTTTATAAGAGGTACAAAGTTACACATTATAGGTTGATTTCTCCATAGAGTGAAAAGTTGCAGAACACTGCAACATTCATCAGAACAGAGTTCTTTAGAACAGTTTTCTTTAGAACAGGGTTTATTAGAACAGTGTAGTTGTAGTTCTAGTCAGAAAAAGATTTGTTAGAACAGTGTAGTTCTGGTTAAAACAGGGTTCATTAGAACAGTGTAGTTGTAGTTCTAGTTAGAACAGGGTTTTGCAGGAGCATTTCTGAATGTGAGTAACTCACACCCCCTGCTGGACGATCACTGAACTTCAGGAGTCACAGTTTGAACACTGATATGTTCATCTGCCTGACAGATAGGTACACACAGAGAAAGTTGTATGAATGAATGAATGAATGGATGGATGGATGGATGGATGGATGGATGATGCTCAATATGATTCATCCCATGGAGAAGTACTCGGACACATTAATAAAACAAACGATGGTGTGAAACATGAACTGTGTCCCAGCCGAGCTCCAACAACTGCCCCAGGTCTAATACTCTCATTAACAACTGCCCCAGGTCTAATACTCTCATTAACAACTGCCCCAGCCCAAACACCATGTGAGGTCATGTCAGTGAAAACTGAATTTCTCAGATCATCAATAATCATCTTGATCTGTGTGAGGTCATTTCTCTCCTCAGAAAAATCATCTGTTTTGATCAGGTCTAAATTTGGAACATGAACCTTGAATCACAAAAAAAGGTTTTCATTTTCTTCTTTCATCTTCAGAGTAAGATGTCAGTGTGTGTTTAAACATATCTTTTATTGTTTGATCCACGTTCCTGTAACGAGTCACCTGGTGAACCAAGTCCCAGCAGCCTGAACCTGGACCTGAGAAGGTTCAGGTTTTCAGTCCCTCATGTGACTCCTGTAGTCTGCATAATATTCAGTTTATTGATGAAGCAGCAGCGAGGCACTTCACGTCAACATGATGATGATGTTGTTCAGATGAAGATACAGTGATATTATAAGTCCACCAGGAGGCGCCATGACATCACAGCTCCACTGGCTGATGAAGGACTGAGAGGCAGAACTCAATTTAGAGACAAACATCATGTTCATCATTTTTAATTATTCAGACGTAAAGTGGTTTCCATGGCGAGGGAAACGAGAAGCAGGACACTGAAAGACCTGCAGCATGAAAAGAGTATAAATCACATGAAGGTCCAACACATAACCACTTCCTGGACCACTAGACCACCAGACCACCCAACCACCGGACCACCACACCACCAGACCACCCGGCCACCAGACCACCCGACCACCGGACCACCGGACCACCACACCACCGGACCACCGGACCACCACACCACCAGACCACCGGACCACCACACCACCGGACCACCGGACCACCACACCACCCGCTCACCCGACCACCCGACCACCGGACCACCGGACCACTAGACCGTGGATGGATGGATGATGGATGGATGGCAGCAGGATCTGAGTTTGACCACAGATCAGTGACAGTTTCAGCTGAAGCAGAAGAATAAAAGGCACCAGAATAACTCTACAGTCTACAGCTCTGAGTCCTGGTCCTCAGCCTGGACCCCGGATGACAAACCTACAGTTATATTTAATCAATCAATCAATAATCTATCTTCAGCAAAGAGTTAATAATATCCCCCGACATTAATCTTCCTGCTGGATCAGTCTGTGATGGGGTACAGTCCATCCTGCCGTTGGGGGACTTCCTGAGTTTTCATCCAACTAAAAGGTGCTGTTGCTAAGTGACGGTGGTTCAGCTCTGGAAGCGTCTCCTCCCCGCCGGCCGCCCAGCTCTGCAGCCAACACTAAAACCAAACGCACCCGAGGGCTCTCCAAACACGCCGATTCTTCACTTTGAGCAGCGTTTCCTGCTCCTGCGTCCAGACGCCGAGGGGGACCTTTAGTCAGCTTTCAGCTGAAGACAGTGTCCTCCTCGTGTAGACCTGCTCTGACAGAGTCGCGCCTCAATCACAGCTTTGTTCAGGGAGTCAGGAGGAAGAAAAGTGACCTGGTGTCTGTTTAACAGAGCTGGCAGCGAGTGGACATCATGTGGGGTTTTTATCCCCAGAGGACGACTGGCTCCGAGTCAGAGAGCTGAGACTGAAACTCACACTGAGACACACAAACGGCCTCTTTGACGTCCATCTGCCTCCACCTCTTTGTCTCCACATGACAAACTCTCTTTATACTGTAGATCCTGCCTGAGCCGCGCTGATGTTTCCTCTCTGTTGGTTTTATCCTTGTTGTCACATAAAGACGGAGTCAGGACCGCTCACCAGCAGAGGGTCCAGGAAACCACCGACAGAGTCCACACATGTCCTCTGTGTCTGTCCTGGATCAGGACCGACAGTTGAGCAATAACATTATTGATCCCATCAGATATTTGTGTCAGCTTCAGTTAACTCACAGCTGTTATAAAGTCTATCAGTTCATATTTGTGACATTCAGCAACAGTCATTTGATATTTAATTAACACAACTTTTTATTTCGTACAAGCATGAGTGTCTGTGCAGCACAAATAAATCAATGAATGAACCCTGGAAGGTCAAACAGCTGCACTTTTATATACGTTTATATACGTTTATATAGCCTATCACATATAGGCTATATAAACGTATATAGGATATAAAACATATATATGATTTCTTTATATATATATATATATATATATATATATATATATATATAAGGAAATCTACACAATCAGAAAACAGATTCTCTTTCTGCTGGTCACCGTGATTTGAAGTGGAGCGGTGCAGGTGGTTGTGTCAGGACTGTGTACTAGACTGAGGATGGAGGACTCCAAGTCTCCAAGGTCGAGCTTTGTCTCAGAGACACGTCGATGACTTCCTGTAATCACTGACGGTGTCTGGACACGAAGACTTTATCGATGACCTCCTGACCTCTCTGTCGCCTCCTCCTCAGATTAACCCTCTTTTATTCTCAGCCGACGTGAATCAGAGTCTCATTACTGCTGAGCTGCTCGTTGTGC
>NW_019524922.1:100675-109656 GCF_002814215.2 Seriola lalandi dorsalis
TTCTTTGCAGAATTGTTTTATTTCAGCCACATTGGAAGGTTTTCGAGCATGAACGGCCTGTTTAAGGTCATGCCACAGCATCTCAATCGGATTTAAGTCCGGACTTTGACTAGGCCACTCCAAAACTTTCATTTTGTTTTTTTTGAGCCATTCAGAGGTGGACTTGCTGGTGTGCTTCGGATCATTGTCCTGCTGCATAACCCAAGTGCACTTGAGCTTAAGGTCACAAACTGATGGCCGGACATTCTTCTTCAGGATTTTCTGGTAGAGAGCAGAATTCATGGTTCCATCAATTACAGCAAGTCGCCCAGGTCCTGAAGCAGCCACGCAGCCCCAGACCATCACACTACCACCACCATGTTTGACTGTCGGTATGATGTTCTTTTTCTGAAATATTGTGTTAGTTTTACGACAGATGTAACGGGACGTACACCTTCCAAAAAGTTCCACTTTTGTCTGGTCAGTCCACAGAATATTTCCCCAAAAGTCTTGGGGATCATCTAGATGTTTTATGGCAAATGTGAGACGGGCCTTTGTGTTCTTTTTGGTCAGCAGTGGTTTTCGCCTTGGAACTCTCCCATGGATGCCATGGATGCCCAATCTCTTTCTTATTGTTGAATCATGAACACTCACCTTAACTGAGGCAAGTGAGGCCTGCAGTGCTTTAGATGTTGTTCTGGGTTCTTTTGTGACCTCCTGGATGAGTTGTGGATGCGCTCTTGGAGTAATTTTGGTCGGCTGGCCATTCCTGGGAAGGTTCACCACTGTTCCATGTTTTCTCCATTTGTGGATAAGGGCTCTCACTGTGGTTCGCTGGAGTCCCAAAGCCTTAAAAATGGCTTTGTAACCCTTTCCAGACTGATATATGTCAATGACTTTGTTTCTCATCTGTTCTTGAATTTCTTTGGATCGGGGCATGATGTGTTGCTTTTTGAGATCTTTTAGCTCACTTCATGTTGTCAGACAGGTTCTATTTAAGTGATTTCTTGATTCTACAGGTCTGGCAGTAATCAGGCCTGGGTGGAGCTAGTGAAATTGAACTCAGTTTTCCAAAAAATGTGGTTAATCACAGTTAATTCATGATTTAACAAGGGGGGGTAATTACTTTTTCACATAGGGTCAGGTTGGTTTGGATAGCTTTTTTCCCTTAATAAATGAAATCATCATTTAAAAACTGCATTTTGTATTTTCTCAGGTTATCTTTGTCTGATATTGAAATTTGTTTGATGATCTGAAACATTTAAGTGTGACAAAAAAAGCAAAAACAAAAGAAATCTGTAAGGGGGTAAATACTTTTTCACAGCACTGTATATATATACAAATATAAGGAAATCTACACAATCAGAAAACAGATTCTCTTTCTGCTGGTCACCGTGATTTGAAGTGGAGCGGTGCAGGTGGTTGTGTCAGGACTGTGTACTAGACTGAGGATGGAGGACTCCAAGTCTCCAAGGTCGAGCTTTGTCTCAGAGACACGTCGATGACTTCCTGTAATCACTGACGGTGTCTGGACACGAAGACTTTATCGATGACCTCCTGACCTCTCTGTCGCCTCCTCCTCAGATTAACCCTCTTTTATTCTCAGCCGACGTGAATCAGAGTCTCATTACTGCTGAGCTGCTCGTTGTGCACTCAGCCAATCAGAGGCTGATCTGCTCCCTGAGTGTTTGTAAAGCAGAAGACAGATTACAGAGGAGAAGAGGAAGGTGACCTGTGAACAGTTCTTTACAGACAGAAATGTGTTCACGAAACATCCTCAGGTTAAACATCTGAAGCTGCTTCACCTGATCAGCATAAAGACAGGTGAAACAGGGGAAACAGATGGGACAGGTGGGACAGAGCTGCAGAACTCTGACATCTGAGTCTCCATGACGAGGCCAGACAATCGTGTCCCTGTGGCCTCAGTTACATCAAAGAGGAGCTGGATCATATTAAACTCTGCCACAGCCCCACAAACACAAACACTCACAAACGCCTTTTGTCTGACATTGAAGTTTTATGAACAGTTAAAGTCCAGCGGCACCGGAATGAGACTCGTCAGAGAGCGAGCGGCAAGCGGAGACGGATAACGGCTGAAGCGGCTCTGATGTGACTCTGCGGACGCCAGATTCAACAACGATGAGCTGAGAGTCTACAAAGAGTCTGACTGAGCCGAGTCCCCATGGACGCCTCGTTGGAAGGGCTGATAAATATCCCATGATGCACCATTATTTGTGACCACCACGCCGACTTCATAGGACCAGACTCTGAAAAACACACTCGTTAAATCTGCTGAGGGATTACCAAACTCAAACCATCACAACGGCGAGCAGATGAGTCTACAGGACGCAGCAAAGGACAAAAAGACCAAGATCTGAGCTCTGAAAACCAAAGAGAGAGGGACTGAAATGTCCTAATTACAGAGAGAAGACGACTCAACAGTCCGACAGTACGGAGAGTTTCTTCTCCTGAAGCTACGAAGCAGCTGTAAACCACAGGCTGAAGTCCTGTTCAAAATCGTGAGCCAGGATCTGTGTCAGTGACGATCAAAAGCCATAAACACAGCTGATGTTCAGGAAACACACTTTATAATAACAAAATGTGATTTTACCTCCTTTGGAAAATAATGAATAACCTCACTGGTGCCATGTCTTTAAAAATTTTATCTAGAAAAGTCTTTTTTAGTCTATTTGATGTGTAAAATAAATATAAGAATAAATACATTTCATTTAATAAAAGACACAGAAGTCTTAAGCTCTGATGTAAGAGTCTGACATTTTATTATTTTATTTATTTTAAAGATGAATTGTCACTACAGGCTTGATAGTCATGAGTCATGGTTAAATTTAAAAATAAAAATATATTTTTATATTTTACATACTAAAATGTATTTCTACAGTGTTTCACAGTTTCAGGCTCAAAGACACTTGTCAGTTTTACACAACCTTCCTGACAGTTTGATGGTGGGTGGAGGTGTTGGGTGGTGTCACTGATGTCACTGATGAAGTGTGACATCATCATTTCCCTGAGTGAGGTCACTCTGTACTGACGTCAAACTTGGTGAGTCACTTAAAAGGAAAGAGCCTTTAATAAATGTGTCAGACATTTAGAGGATAATGTTACCATGGTAACCAGGTCAGGGTAAGTGAGGTCACGATTACATAAAGACGAGTTTGTCTCAACTCTACTATAGGAAACTGATTGTTTTATTGATTTATCCATTGATAATAATGTTATTAAGGTTTTTAATTAGGTTTTAAAGTATTTTTGGAAAATCTAAAATATATCAGAGTTATCTCTGAAACCTTAAAAGTACTTTTCAAGTCAGATTTAAGTTCAGGTTTGACTTTCAGTCACCTTCAACCTTTAAAAAAAAAAACATGAAGGGACGTCGTGTGGCGTAGTGAGTTGAGCAGGCGCCCCATGTGTACAGGCCACAGTCCTCGCTGCAGGCGGCCGCGGTTCGAATCCCGCATCGGACAGCCCTTTGCTGCATGTCATTCCCCCTCTCTCTGCCTCCCCATCTCTTCTCTCTCTACTGTGCTGTCAATAAAGGTATAAAAGGCCAAAAAAAAAAAAATATATATATATATATAAAAAACATGAATTAATGACTTGATTATTAAAACACTAATTATAATAATAATAATGTCTGATTACTCTGTGAGACTCAGAGATGACGGAGATGTTCAGACTGAAATAAAGTGTGAGAGTAAGATGACATCATGGTGAAGTGTAACAGGTCATCAGACCAATGCCGTTCCCCTGAGTGATGAGCCAATGGTTGTTCTCCTGTCAGACCTCAGTGAGTTTGAAGTCACCCATCGACAGCAGGTTTGTTGTCTTTAACTGACAGGACAAAGGCCCGCCCAAAGGCTCCGCTGTCATCATCAATAAACATGATCAGTTTCATCATTATCACAGTTGGGTCTGAGTTCAGACTGAGCCGGGTGTGAGGGTGGGGTTGGAGCTGTGGGTGTGGGTCTGCGGTTCTGGACCATGACGCTGGATGAGGTTTTAGGTGGATTCTGGACCTGCAGCTGCTGAGAATCACATCATGTTCCAGCCAGAGTGAAACATTCAGCTCCCAAAGCAGAGGGAGGTGGGATTTCATTTGATATAATCAAAGTCTAGATCTGATCAGGTTCAGCTCTAAAATAAAGATCTGTGATCAGCTGTCAACTCAGAAACAGAGTGGAGCGTCTGTACAACAGATGATCTTTGGTCAGTCAGAGACACTTCATCTGTTCCAGTACCAAAGATCCAGTGAGGAGCTGAACTATAGTAACCTGTGAGACAGGTCTGATGTGGATCTGCTCTTCATCATCACATTAAACTCACAGATCCAGGATTATTAGTGTGAGTTTGTTTCTTTTCATTTCTCTGTAATTACATAATGTATTCTTACATGAAGGCAGATCAGGTCCTGAGGCCCAGCTCAGGGAAATTAAAGATGAGCAGATGCTGTGTGAACCCCCCCCCTCCGGCCCCCCCGGGACTCCATGATTAGAAGAAGAGGAGCTCCTTTCTTCCATTTGCTCCATGAAATGAGTATTATCACACTCCTCCTCACAGATCATTAACTTCAGAGGTGAGGGCGTCTCTGTGGACACCGAGAGCTGAACGTCAGATCTGAGGAAGTGACTTTCACCGCAGCGCAGACAGACTCCTGCAGTCCAGCAGGACTAATCCTGGACCGGGATCTGTACCTGTATCCTGAGACTTTGTTTACACATCAGACAGGAAAAGTGTCTGTGAACCACAGAGTGAAGGTGTGTGTGATTAATGTGTATTTCTGTATGAGACTCACACTGTGATTAAAGGGAAAGAACTGGAGCCAGAATCTTATCAAGTCATCAAGACTCCATGTTGTTCTCAGTGTTAAATAAACACTTCAAGACAAAGATCAGATTCTGATCTTTGTAAAATTCTTGTGTCGTGTTGCAGCGTATTTACAAGGTCTGCTCATTATTACAAGAAGAGAGTTCTCATATTTATGCCATTGATCACTATAGTACAATGCATACAGCAGTTATCTTGTTGTTGGTGAATGTGCTGCATCTGCAGGTCAGGTCATTGTCAACACATGTTCATATCTACAGTCTGTCACATAATGATGAGGAAAATATCACAGAGTAAAGACGTCAAACTAATGATTATAGAACCAAAGCTGCAATGACTTTAAGTAATATTAAATATTGTGTAATATTGTTATAGGTTATCAAAGATCAGTTTTTTTAACCTCAGGTGTGAATGCAGTTCACTGCTGTAGTTCATGTCAGGGTCATGTTACACATACCTGTAGTTTATCACATGTGAACAGAGTTCAGAAAACACACTGTTGTCAGTTGTTAGACCACAGCTTTTCCATCAGTTTAAATCCACTTTCTCATTTTAAAAACAGTTTTTGGGTAAAAAATCTGTAAAATCTGTAAAACCGTGACAGGAGGTTTTGTGTCTGTCTGAGGATAGAAACATGGTTTGCAGTGGAGGAGAAAGCTGCTCATTATCCTCTCTGTGTGAAGGAGTTAATTGAAGCACTTCTCATGTTGATGCTTCAGCTGCACATGAATGCAAACAGAGTCAGAGCTGATTAACAACACGCACTGAAACACTGCAGCGTGTCACAGGAAATCACCACCATCAGAGGCTCCGGCCGGCTGAGGCGGAGGATGAATTACAGGTTGCCAGTGTGAGTGATTTTACCCAGCGGGACGCCTGTAGGACGCTGACAACGTGTCATTACACCTTCAGACGATGAAAGAGGCCGTTGCTGTAATGGACTCAGAGCTTCTCTTACCTTCTGACACTCGTCACTCTTTTCTCTGTTTACTCTGAAACTAAAACACTTTGCTGCCAGCACTCTAGACGAATACTGATCTGTCTTTGGTCTGTCAGCCTCCAGCAACAAGAGTCCACAGCTCCCTGAAAACCCAGACCACACATGATCCTCACGGTGCTGAGTCCAGATTCTGTTCGCACAGTCATACAGTCATACAATCATACAATCAAACAGCCATACAACTGTACAGTCATACAGTCAAACAGCTGTACAGCTGTACAGTCATACAGTCATACAATCATACAGTCAAACAGCCGTACAGCTGTACAGTCATACAGTCAAACAGCCGTACAGCTGTACAGTCATACAGTCATACAATCATACAGTCATACAGTCATACAGTCAAACAGCCGTACAGCTGTACAGTCATACAGTCAAACAGCCGTACAGCTGTACAGTCATACAGTCATACAATCATACATTCATACAGTCATACAGTCATACAGTCATACAGTCAAACAGCTCTACAGCTGTACAGTCATACAGTCAAACAGCCGTACAGCTGTACAGTCATACAGTCATACAGTCATACAATCATACAGTCATACAGTCAAACAGCTGTACAGCTGTACAGTCATACAAGAAAATGAATCATTAAACAGCAGCTGTGATGTCTGTTATTTCTTCTAAACCTTGTGTCTTATTTTGAAAAACTGTAAAAAGTTTGGAGACTGAACTTTCAAAATAAGACTTGAACTGTGACTGATCACAACAATGGAAGTGAAATTCTAAATCAAACACATCTGAAATTTCAGTCGAGACATGTTGAGTGTGGTAAAAGTTTACGGCCGCTGACAACTGAGCCGTGTTCATATCTACAGGCTGACAGGACGCCGCCAGACACAGGAGAGCAGGTTTTAACTCTGTCTGCCATTTGCAGATTATCCTCCATGTGTCCGGAGCAGCTGGAGGAAACTCAGCGTGATGCTGAAGTCCACAATGAGGATCAGACTGAGTCCACGTCTCTCCAGAGTGACCGGCAGGAAAATCACTTACCAGTGAGACTTGAGCAACCTCGTCTGTACTTGCTGCTCAACATTTATCTGTGACGGCCAAACGCTCTCTGATCCCCTGACTTTGTGCTGCTGAGAGTCTGAAGCCTTTAAATGTCAGCAGCTTTATTTCACTGTTTAACCTCCTGACATCAACCAATGTCTGTTAATGTGGGACATCTGGCTCCCATTTCAAAAACAACTCAGCCATTAAGTCCAGCCACTTGCCAAACCCTCCGGACATTTTTACTGAAGTTCACCTGTTTCAATTAGACTAATAACTTACATTACAATTCCTCATCAAGTGACCCCTGAAACAGAGACTTTCTTTGGATTAATGAACGTGGTGAGCAGAAAGACGTCAGGTCATCTATTGTCCAGGTCTGCTGCCGTGTGCACATTTAAACTGAACATGTGTACAGTCATTTTCAAACAATGTTGGAATACGTTTAGTAAACCCTGTCTGAAAATAATATTCATATTAATATCAGTGTTATGTCAGAGCATCAAGTCCTCCGACCTGAACAACCACATCAGTCGTCCATCCTGACCACCGGATACGTAGGACCTCTGTCGTCATGGGAACAATAATAAACACATAGTTATGGTTCATTAGCTTGTTTTAATACGGTTTTAGTTCACCGTCGTTCTGGATAAATATTTCACCAACGTTAAGTTAAAGTCTGTTTGTCTGTTTGTGGCTCATGTGACCCAGACTGAGTGAGTTCATGTGATGTGATGCATTAATGTAAGTTCAGACATCGTCCTTTAGAAAGTGGTGACAGGTCAGGTGAACAGTGTTTAGGTAACTGAACTGCCTTCAGCTAAACAGCTGGAAACAGTTGTGGATGGATGATGGGTGATGGATGATGGATGATGGGTGATGGATGGATATCCCTTATTAAATAAATAAACAAAGTCTCGTCATATCTGAAGTATGTGTGCAGCTGCTTTAATGAATCAGTGGTTTGAAACTAGTTGTTGCTGTTAGTTCAGGACTGCGTTTACGTTCTAACTTAGAGAAGGATTCGGATTCTGTGTATCTGGAGGAGGATCCAGATCGTTAATGAGAAACTTTTTTTTTGACAAAAAGACAAAAATGATTAAAAGGAAATGTGAGTTTCATTGTCATTTGTCAGATCCAGCAGCTCTCTCTCTCTCTCTCTCTCTCTCGTCTCTCTACCTTCAGTCACAGCTGACGTCTCTCCTCTGGATCACACAGTCTCCAGACGATGTGGTAGGAAGTGGTAAACTCCAATAAATACATTTCCACTTTTAAAACGTTGGCAAAGGAAGGAGAGTGGAGATCAGAGGGGACGTTCTGAGCCAGGTAGCAATTAAAGGAGGGATGGAGTGTGTGAAGTGAAGTTAATGAACTCCTGTTTTAAAGGCGCTTCAGACCAGGAACAAACCTGGAAGTGTTTGAGAGCAGCTGCAGGAGGTTCACAGCAGGATCTGATTAGGAGCCACCCTGAGTTTGGAGACAGCTGAAGACTCTGCTGGTCTCTGTGCTGAGAGACAGCCCCTCCCTGCAGGAGCCTGATGGGTGGAGCTTGGTCATCAGGAGGATTCAGCTCACCTGGTCTGGCAGGTGTCAGTCAGACGGCCCCTCTCTCTCCTCTGGTTTCTATTTGTTTGTCTTCCCTCCGTTGTTCAACCTTGAGCCGAGTTGTGACAAACATGAAGTTCCTAAGTTCTAAAGACTCGGATCAGAACTGCGGTTCCACAACAACAAAGACGTCGGTGTTTATTGACAAAGTATCAGACGAAACAAAGGAAGCAGGAAAAAACATCAGGTCTCCACAGTAACAACAGACAGAGAACCCTGAAAAGCTTCCGTAGATTTGATCATATTTCACCAGGTGGCCTACAGTACGAGCTACACTTGAGCAACAACCACAACAATAGCCACTGAACAAGGTGATGATCAGCTGACAGTGATCAGGTGCGAGCTCCAGGTGAGATAGTCCAGAGGGACTGAGGGGGCGTGGCTAACCTGCAACACAGCGATGTCAACAAATATTTTTAATGTTTTTCATGATGAATTTATTTGTTAAAAATCTCCATCTATTTATTTTTTGTTAATTTATTGACAATGTATTTGCTATGACAGCTTTGATCAGTGAAGAGAAGTACTGTATGTATACTGTAACTAGCGTAGCCCCCCC
>NW_019524922.1:109676-109833 GCF_002814215.2 Seriola lalandi dorsalis
CCCCCAGGACTAACAATGGACTAATCCACTCTGATCTGAAGTTATCGGTCTCTAATCTGACCCTTTTATCAGATTAACACAGATTCACTTTTGGCACGGCACTGATTCTTCGTGACCACAGCAACACTTTGTTTCTGCCCCCCACCTCAACCCCCCC